>NW_013671153.1:13995-39232 GCF_000517525.1 Limulus polyphemus
GTAAAGTTGTTGTTCTCTCAACTGATTCTGAATCAGAAAGTGATGATGATTCTACAGATGTTCCTGTTAGTGATTTGATTTCCCTTTGTGATAATGATAATTGGTCAGAAATATATATTCCACCAAACTTGGAAATGTTTGAAGGAAATCCAGGGGTCACTATAACTCCATCCAAACCCAAAAGTATTGCTGCCATGACAAGTCTAATTTTTGGTGATGGCTTGTTTGAAATGTGTACCTACCATAATCAAACTGCAGAAAAACATAAAATGCATCTAACGGACTTCAATGGTCTGAAGTTCCCCCCAAAGACATAAGGAAATTACCAGACCTTATTCTACTAATGGAACAGACAAGGAAATATAACTGGAAAGATTAGTGGTCAACAGATCCTCTTTTGATGAGCCAACTATTTTTGCAGACAATGAGCTGAAACAGATTTAAATAAATTTGGACATTTTGGCATTTCAATGATGATCAGAAAATATACGAGTCTTCAGGCAGGCTCTTCAAAATTCAACCAGTACTGGATTAATAAATTTAGGACACTATACAAACCATCCGTGACTCATCTGTTTCTACCACAGAAAATAAAAATAGAATAACTGGAGAAGAAATAAAAACCTGTGTGTGTGTTCTCCAATACAATGTTCACATGAAAGGTGTTGATCGTGCTAATCGGTACCTCTCATACTACACCATTCTCAGAAAAACAGTGAAATGGATGAAAAAGGTAGTACTTTATCTGATAAATTGTGGCCTTTTCAATTCATATATAATCTAAAAAAGCCCCGAGTCAACAGAAAAAAATAAAATATAAGCAGTTCCTCCTTTCTGTGGCAAGAGAATGGATTACTGACAAAGAGAAAGAAGGCTCACTGAACTAGAGAGGAATGATCCCGGTCCATCATCTGAAGTTAAAAGGAAAGTATCCCCAGGAATACTGTCTAATGACATGAAGCAGCATATTCCTGTGTTCATTTGATCTACAGGAAAAAAAGAAATTTCCCACCAGAGCTTGCAGCCCATGGGAAAAGAAGAGAAACATAATGCATATGCAAGTTTTGTGCAGTTCCACTTCATATATGAAAATGTTTTACAGGATACCACACTTTTGAAAATTTACTGGGTGTCTACATGTACATACTCTGTAAGTTTCAAATAAATAATAAAAAATATAGTTGAGTTATGAACAAAATAAAATGCGTCTGACTCCTTTCAAGCTCAACGTTTTAATATATGGCACACAAAGATGCTCTGCACAAAACATGAGTAAACTCGTAACCTGTCCACAATGTGTTAAAAGTAAAAAACAAAAAAGATAACATTTTTTGGCAGAATGAAAGGTGAAATATTTATTATTATTTACAGCCGACAGTTATTATTTACAGTTTACCATAATAAGGGCTAATATCTACAGTGTTAGCTTAGAATATATTCAGTTACAAACTGTTAATGGGTGAGTTCATTTTCAAAAAAAAAGAGATGGAAAGTACATTATAAATGAGGAATACTTAAATAAGTATTTCAATGGGACATATTGATTGGTCTATCGTCTCTATTTATACACACACACATATCTGTTTTTAATTATACAAATGCTCTCTTAAGTTCCTTTCTATGTTTGTTTGTGCATTTCTTAAGTCATAATCAGTAGGTGACATAGTGTTGCTGTGTTTACTATGTCACACTGGTATTCTTTCAGTCTCGTTTTCAATTTAATTTTTGTTTGTTCTATGTACCTTTTACTGCAACAGATTTGGTAAATTCCATCTTTGTCATCAGTCTGTTTTAGATCTGTCAGTGTTTGTAAATGGTTGACAATTTTGTTTAGTGGGATGAACACTATTTTGTAACCTTTTAATCACAAACCCTTAGCAACTTTTTCCGAAATCACAGGAAAAAACGCTATACTGATGAACTTGTTTTGAGATGTTTTTATTGGCATTAATTTAGAGTATTTCATTTGTAGATGTTTATCATTCATTTTTTTGGAAAGCTCTGTCAACAGTTATAGGGTCATAACCTCTGTGTACATATATAGTAATGGCACACCAAGCATGTGTGTGAAAATTGCTTAGTTTCTGACATAAAGGGTGGTTAGAGTTAAAATGTGGTGGTATGTTTACAGCAAGTTTAACTTATCATTTGTTTTTTTGGAAAGCTCTGTCGACGATTATAGGGTCATAACCTCTGTGTACATATATAGTAATGGCACACCAAGCATGTGTGTGAAAAGTGCTTAGTTTCTGACATAAAGGGTGGTTAGAGTTAAAATGTGGTGGTATGTTTACAGCAAGTTTAACTTATCATTTGTTTTTTTTGGAAAGCTCTGTCGACAATTATAGGGTCATAACCTCTGTGTACATATATAGTAATGGCACACCAAGCATGTGTGTGAAAAGTGCTTAGTTTCTGACATAAAGGGTGGTTAGAGTTAAAATGTGGTGGTATGTTGACAGCAAGTTTAACTTATCATTTGTTGTTTTGTGTTTTTCAAAGAGAATGTCTAATTAGGCCAGTTCATTTTCATTGTAATCCATAGTGAATGTAATTCCTTCATTATTATCATTCATGTAGTGTAAGAACTCCTTAAGACTTTCATTGCTGTGTGCCCACATCATGAAGGTGTCGTCTTCTTACTTAACTTAAGTATTCCTACATTTTCAATTTACTTTCCACCCCTTGTTTTATGACTTTGTTTTTAAAAATGAACTTACCCATTAAAGGTTTGTAGTTGAATATATTCAAAGCTAACACTGTAGATATTAGCCCTGATGATGGTAACTGTGTTACTGAAACTACTCGGCTGTAAGTAGCAATAAAAAATTTTACCATTCGTTGTGCCAAACAACGTTAGTTTTTGTGTTTTTTACTCTTAATATAGTAGCATGATGTGCCTGAAAACAAATTATAGTATGTGATTGAATATCTAGGAAATGTTAACTACTTTGTAATATAGTTATTTTAGTGGTTTAATTTTTCCCCATTTCTGCAGGACAGTTTTATGTAATGATGTCTCCACAAGATGTACTTCAGCCAGGACAAAGAACTTTGGCTCCAAGAACACATCAGTTTAGTCCAAAATTAGATATAACAAGAACAGCGAGAGATGAACGTCGCAGAGCCACTCACAATGAAGGTAATTTAGTGTAAGATTTCTAACATCAGTAATCCTATAATTATTCAGAGGACATAAACTGTAAAATTATGAAAATATCTAAATAAGATAACATACTCCACCCTTTTTAACTAGTCTCAAATTCAACAGTTTAAAATTGGCACCAATTTCAAATTTGTAGTCCAAAATTTATAAGAAGAAAATAAAAGTACTAATTAATGTTAAAAGGAAAGAACTTGCAAATATTTCAAAGCTTTTTGTTTGCCAGTCAACTTTGAAGTTATTAAGAAGGTCTAAAGAAAACAGAAAAAAAATATCAAAGCATAAAAAAAGATCATTCAAGAAAATGACGTTTTTATAAATTTTTATAAATTCTCCGTAGCTTAAAAGTTAATCCCATAAAATGAAAATTAATTAAATCAAAATTACTTTTACTTGTTTTAAAAAAAAGGCAATAAAAAATAAACAAATTAGGCCACATTTGTGTAAGTTTTACGAAAATAGCTTAGTGTAATTTGTTAATACCTATCTACATGCTTAAGGTTGTAAAGAATATTCCAGTAACATTTGTCAAACAACCAATATAATTTGTGTACAGACTGCCTTTGGAATAATTAGTCAGGCATATTTTTCATATGTGAATAAATTTTCTTTTCATTTATTACAATTCCAGAAATTTTATTGTAAGATACATGGTTACTTTTCTGTATATTATTATTATATCAGACATTTTACCCTTTCTTACTCCTGAAGAAGAAAAGTCAACTCTTCAAAAGTGCTTGAGTTTCTGGGTCTTTTGAAATCTACTTGTTTTCTCTGATCCTTTTTTCTAATTCTTTCATTTTGTTTGTATGTTATCACAATACTAGCCTGTGGAATGTATGGTTACTTTTCTATAAAAGTACAAATAACTGGCCCATAATCTTATAATTTATGATCATAGTAAACAGGAATTTAAGAAAAAGGACTGCTAGGTCCACAAGAAAGATGCAGGTGGGCAAAGGATCAAATATGTTCAATCAGCAAGAATTCAAATTTATTTACATAGTTTTAGTTCATTTCTAAAACCTTTCGTTTAGAAGTCTTTGAGGATAATGATACTTTTTACTTGTTCGCAGTGGAAAGAAAAAGAAGAGACAAAATCAATAATTGGATAATGAAGTTATCGAAAGTAGTTCCTGATTGTTCCTCTGATCATACCAAACAAGGGCAGGTGAGTTGCAGTGAATCGTGTGAAGGTAGGAATAAGCTAAAATAAGTCAAAATCATTAGGATTGTATTATATTCTTTTGAGAATGAATATTAAGAACGTTATATTTGAAACTCAAAAATTAAATTTTTCTTTGTCTTCTTTAGATTGGTATTTGGCTATTATCAGTGAATTCGTAGTTAACATATTAACAATAAGTGTAAAGATCAAAACCTTGAAGTAGAAGTTTATAATAATTTTCTCTTAGGTATTTAATGTTGTATATAACAAAATGTTCTGAATGTTATTCCTACTATCAATGTTCAGAAATTATACAAAACATGTATATGTACCATTCTTTTCAGTTAGCAAGTGTTAAATGAATTTAATTTTTCTGATACGATAGTTGAGTTGAGATTCACACACTGCCTCATAATTCTGGGTTCAGTTTGGTGTACTTCTTGTCTCCTACAGCTGATGTGGAAGTTTGTCTGGTGATCACCATTTGCTTACTTCATCATTGTAATTCTGGTTGCTTGCAGTATGGCACTCTTGTTTACTTCTGGTTGTGGTTAGTGTATATCTGTTGTTGATGGTCCACTCACCCTGGCCACATTACCTTGCTTATACTCAGTTGATTCTTCAGCACTATCCTTCACCTTGCAGTACTGGGGATGGGACATGAAACCTTGTCTATCCGGTTGGGGAGAGTCTTGCCCCAATGTTTTCCGAGGCCTTTTATTATTGGTTTGGTCCTTGATGCTGCCTATTTCACGACAGCTTACTTCTAGGGCATGCCTTTTCCAGAAGTGGTGCGGTCCCCCTCATGTATGCTTTCATTCAATTACTGAAGCTTTCCATAGGGTGTCTTCTTCTATGTTACACCGGTCCCTCCAGCTCCTCAATGAGGGGTTCTTTGTGTAACTGGTAGTATGTATCATATTGGAAGTTATCATTTTCTTACACGCACTTCCCACCCTTCCTCCCCATTTCTGGTGTGCCTAGTCTTGAAAGTGAGGTACATGAAATGTAATATAGAGGGAGCCAGCTGCTCCAAGAGTGTGTGTTATGCTTCTATTGGTGTAGGGTTGTCACATGTGCTAAATGAGCAGGTTGAACTGAGGGGAGTATATAGGCTAGTGAGTCAACCAATAATATATTTTTTGAATGCATTAGCGGGCAGATGAAGATCTTGAAAAGCTTTTGTGTGAGAGTAGGGCAGTATCCATCAGAAATCTATTTTCAGTGTTGGAAAATGATAACTTTTGTCACATTTCACATATTAATATTTATTTTATTTACATTATTATTATTCATTGTAATTGATACTTCCAATTAAAAAAAATGGTTCTTTTATTCAAAGAGCTTATGATTGTAACTAAAGAAGAATTTATAAAAAATATGGCAATCTCAATATATCTGATTTAGCCAGTGAAGCTGGCTTGGATACAACAGATACAGTAGATAAGGGGTTATATTATAAAAATAGGTGTGACAAAAGTGGTTCCCAGTTTTCCA
The DNA here is from genome assembly GCF_000517525.1 of Limulus polyphemus. Classification (NCBI taxonomy): domain Eukaryota; kingdom Metazoa; phylum Arthropoda; class Merostomata; order Xiphosura; family Limulidae; genus Limulus; species Limulus polyphemus. Next base: position 19,824 of record NW_013671153.1, read on the forward strand.
AAGTTATATGTTGCGTATCTGTTTATGTCTCTTATGAACCTCATGGTTCTCACCCCTGTTGTGTTATGTACCTGTTTGTCTTGTATGAACCATGTGATTCTCATTTGAACAGTTGTTTATCACGTGTCTGTTTATGTCTTGTGTAAACCTTGTGATCCTCACTTGCCTGGTGTGGTGTGTTATGTAACTAGCCTGGGTCAAATTAATTATTTCTTATAACAATAATATGATCTTATATAATGTCTTTTTTTTATTCTGTTCTTTTGTGTATTTATAGTGGTTTTGTTTTAATTTTGTAATACTGTTTAGTTAGATATTTTGCAAGTTTAAACAAATAAAATTCAAAAACAGTTATTGATATTTTCCTTCCAAATGAAGCAGAGTAAAGGAGGTGTACTTGCTAAAGCTTGTGACTACATCCAAGAGTTGCGAAACGCTAATGCCAGATTGCCTGAGATTTTAAAGGAAAATGAGAGACTGACAATGGATGTAGAACTGTTAAGACGTCAGTGTGAAGATATCAAGAATGAGAATCAGATGTTCCAAGTACATCTTCAACAGCAAGGGATTACCGTTACTGACCGGATGGGTACAAATGGTACATAAAAGGTATTGTCGAGCATTTATGTGTATTTTCTGATTCCTTTTCTTACGATAGAACTTCATTTGACATTTAAATGTTTTAAAATGATCTAAAATGTTCATTTAAATGTTCTAAAACAAATATTTGAATCTTAGTACAAGCTGGACAGTATTGGTTTTGTTAGCAATTATAAACAACTTTGATTTTCATTGTTAGAGAAATTGATAAAATTCTTGGTCTATAATATATTATTTGTATATGAAGAATGTAAAAATACCTTTTTATTCATTTTGTTTAGAATATCAGAGCCTCTGAACTGTTCCAGTTTGTTCAGTGATGTGCTTACGTATGAAAAGCTTGGGAATGTCTTATTAACTGGAACAAAACAACTATGTAAGGATTGCCTTGTTTTGTCACTTGCTTGAAGCATGTGTCAGTTGTTAAAAACAGCTACTGTTGCCATGTTTGTTATATAGTTAACCAGTTGATATTATAGCCAGGAAATTTGTTATCTTGGTATCAGAATATCATTTGTATATAATTAGAAACAAGTTTTTAATGTGAAAATGGTTTCTGCAACAGATTTAACAAGTATGGAAACTTTCTATTCAATGAAAAAAATCTGTAGAAATTATCTAGAATAGTGTTCATGAAGTTGGCTGTGTGTAATAATGGAACATACAGTGTTCATGAAGTTGGCTGTGTGTAATAATGGAACATACTTTTGGTTTCACGTTTCTATGATTTTTATTTGATAATCCTTCAGGTATTTAACCCCATGGGGGGTTTGCTATCAGCTCAAGTTAAAATTTTTCTATAGTAGCAAGTATGAATATTGTATAGCTCTGTAGACTACAGAGAAGTAATGTAAATCTTAAAAACATGTATGGTTTGCACTGTCAGTAATATAACTGTTTTTTTAAAGATTAAACTATAAGTTACTTCTGTGTAATAAATAATCTACATGAGGTTGGTCCAACTGTCTACCTCTGGAGGGTTAGACTCAAGAGAATGGAATCTTTGCCACATGGATGTCTCATTATTACCTAAATTTCATTATTAAAGCAGAATGTAGTGTCATTTTTGGTTATAATATACCAATTAAAAACCTGTTAAAAGTAGGGTAATTTCAATTGTAAATGAGTCATATTCTAAACAGTTTTTTTTGCAATATGTTACATTATTCAGCTAGACCACTTAAATAATTCAAAGTCTCAGTTGTCATTTGCCTTACAAAGAAAAGAGCCTAGTACTTCTGCTGTAAATTTTATAATCTAGTCGTGATACGTATATGTATACTAATAGAAACATAGAATCTGCTTAAGTTTTCTAGTGCAAGCTTTGATTAACAAATGATAGCTGGTCTGTTGGTATTAGAGTTAACCAAGCTGTGTTGCAAACTTAAAACTGAGTCCTACAAGTTGTTGTGAATTATCAGTATTGTAGGAAGGTTTGACATTAGAAATAAAACCTTTTTTGTTATTAATGTCATATTGGTGTGATAAAACTTGGAAATACCTGAATTAATTTTTGTCATTTTGCACTTAATCAGTAACTCATTTTTGTACCATTCCTTTAAAACAGAGATAATTATTTTATTAAGTCCTCAGTATGATTCTTGGAACAGATCTTAAAGTCATTTCGATTTCTTGTAAGTTTGTGTGAATGTGCAACAAAGAACTTAGCACATAGTTTACATACTCAATAAACTGTATGAGATCAAAAGTAAATAAAACTTTATCTCGTTATTGTAAACAAATTTTAGAGTTTGTCTGTAAAAACGACTACTTTGATTAAATACTTTTCAGAACTCTACAAACAAGTTTCTTTACAATACAGATTTAACAAATGTTGGTAAATTGGCCTTGCTTGTTCTAACTTACAAGTTTAATACAATCAGCATGATAAACTGTTTTTTTTATTCTAGCATACAAGTTTAACATGATAAACTGATGTTTCTTGATTCAAAAGTACAAATATAACATGATCGTTGGGGTAAACTGGCCTTTCTGGATTCATAAGTACAAATTTAACATCAGTTTTGAAAACTGGCCTTTCTGGATTTTAGTGTACAAATTCAACATGATCAGCATAGTAAATTGGCCTTTCTTAACTCTAGTGTACAAATTTAACATGATCAGTATGATAAACTGGCCTTTTCAAGTTTTGATACAGCTGAGCAATTAGTGGAATATGCTAATAAATTAATTGTTGGTCTTATTAATTGATTATTCCCATATGAGACTAATCTTCCTATTTTCACCTTGTTTTGTGTTTAAAAGACATTCTAAAGCTACCTTTCATTTAATGTGGTAAACATCATGAGGTACAATAATTAAGGATTAAGTTACTTTTTTAATTGTTGTACATTAAAATGCAACATAGTATGAAACTTGTAACAAGCTGAAAATACGATTAATACTGATCCATGGATTTCTCCACACAAATTTTAACAAGATTGCTAAAATAAAGTAAACTAAAAGTAATTGTCCTTAGATGTTGTAAAACTAGTAAAGACTGTTTTAACAGTGTGTGATAGACAATACATAATTCATTGAAAACAAATCCATGCCAATTCTAGAAAAACAAACACTAACTATTTTGAAAGATGGTACTGCATCAATTCTTTCCAAATATTAAAATTCTCCTTAAGGTGGAAATTTAAGAAAAAATTAAAATCACAGTGATATGGAAAAATCTGTAATTATAGATGTTACAGATTTTTTTCCTAATTCAATGATCATTGTGAAACGTTTTTAAAGTAATTAACAACTTTATAAGCATAAAAAACATCCCAAACTTATAAACAACAGAAGTTTAGAAAGACCACATTAATATGTTTATATATTATAGTACAAGGTGGATAAAACTGTAGAAGCGTATGTGCATGCTAAGGAGTCAGTAAATCAAACAACTTAAAGCTTACTGTTTTATATAGTGTTTAAGTGGCACGTGGTTATGCCAGACTTCTGTTTTCCCTTTTCACAGCTTCCTATCTAGTTGTAATTAAACAGAATTCCTATTTGTGTAAATAGGTTAATGATGTAATGGTACTACATATTGGTTGACTGTCATTAGACCACGTATAGCAGTTTCTGACAAATTCAGTTAAATGAGCAAGTTATTCAGGAATCAGAATTTTTTTGGATTGAGTAAAGAATAATTAGTATTAATTTGCCATATCGTTTTATTAAAGCAATCTTTAAGTCATACTGGTTATGTTTTAAGATATATTTTATAATACATAAGAAATGTATTAATTTAAAGCTACACTGTTATTTAGACATATGAGGTAAACCTAAACAATATGCATCATTGTGGCTAAAGATGTAACTATTCATGAATTTTGTAAAAGCAGTAATAGCTAATATTTTGATCAATTACTGTTCCTGATTATCATTATTTTTGTGAATTGTGGCACTAATTGATTAAGCTTAAAAACTTTGTTTGAAAATAATAATGAGAAATCATAATGGCAATTCTTTAATTACGTAGTTGAAATAAAATGTAAAACTGGAAACACTAATTTCATTTTAATCGTAATTTTGATTAGTCAATTATTTTACACTTATCAATTATTTCACTTAATCGAGTTAATCACCCAATTGTAGTGTACACATTTAATGTTTTCTGTATTGCAAAGTAGCCTTTTTTGGTGTCCAAGTATATAAACTTAACATCTTTGGTGTCGTGCATGTAAACTGGTCTTTTTTTGTTTCATAATTAAAAATTTCACATTGTTAATGTAAAAAAACGGTCCATTCTTGATTCAGGCTTTTCTTGGTGTGCCAGTTTAACGCTTTTCACTGGTAAATTGGTAACATTTTTAAGATATTCTTTTCAGTGTTATTAAAATGCTTGTAGAATACAGTTGTTTGTGTGGGACTGTATATTTTGAAAAGAAAAGGTATTCATCATGTACTGAAAAAATTTTGTTATTACTACTACTACTTTTTTGAGAAATCTGGTTATAAAGTAAATTCGTAAAATGTATAATTTGATAGATTTCAAAAAAAAAAGTAAGAAATGTAGCCTTTTTAAGTTTAATTGTTTTACAACATTGTTGATTTTTCTTGTTTATAGATTATCTTTTTGTTTAAAATCCACATAATATAAGAATATATTTGATCCTTTAATCCATAAAATTGGATTTGATTTACAAATGGATGTATTTTAAGTGAAGGTAATAATGAGCAGTAGATTTTATTTAGTGAAATGTATTAAATATTGATTGACATGAAAAATGGTTGTAAGGACTCTGTTAGGGAGCATGGACACTCTTGCTCCATTAAGACAAATCCTTAAGTAACTATTATTTCTGCTTCATTGTTTTCTACCTGTCTGTTGGTATGTATACATCTTAAGTATATATAAAAAACATGGATAGTAAATTACTTTGTAATCAGATTACACATCATACTGAGTTTGATACAATTAAAAAAGAAACTTCTATCATTATTGGGTGTGTGTGTTTTTCTTACATATATTGTTGTTCAGCAGCAACTGTTGACTATTTGAATCTTCACTCGTATTAATTTAGTAGGAATAAAAACGTGCATTAGTATTACAAAAAATTAGTAATGACTGCTGAAGGAGACAGAAATGTTTTTATATCCAGTTTTTAGTGTATATTACATAATGTAGAAACGTCACCGTGTGCAATTAAAAAGTTTGATGCTTCTGTGGATGTGTAAAAAATTCTATGTCGGAAATCTTCATGCATTTATCAGCAACATATGTACCTGTTTCATGATGAATGTTAACTACAGTAATAATATAAAAAAATTCAAATATTGGAATATAGAAACTTTATATTTTTATGCTGATTTTCTGTTCTTTTTTTAAGCTTTCCTTGTCAGAAAGACCATCACTTCTTGACACAGGTTTTTTACTTGTACTATACTTAGGAGTACCAGACTTTGTAAGTAAATAATAACAATAACTGATATAAAAACAAAACACATATAATAAAGTCAAATAAATAGATTGTGTAATTCATCCTTACGCTAAAAATCAGATTTGTGGATGTCGTAAAATGAATAATAATTACAATTCACTTACTAAATCTGGTTCACTCTGTAACAGTCGTCGTTCATGAAAGTTAATGTAAATAATTGCTAGATCTCTACTGTGTCATATCACAGTCGACACTGGTATAGCAGACATAGTGTAGTTGACATATCATATATTTTTCTTTATTGTTACCAATAAGTTCTTGGAATACAAGCAGAATATATTATCATCAACAATAATTTTAAAATAATACATAGAGTAAGAACATTATTTCTGGGAAGGCTTTACAGACTATGGAGCTTCCTATACGACATGTAGATGTGCAAAAACAAAAAAAAACTTTCTTTACTCTTAAGTTACTGAAGATGAGTTATTTACACAGAATCATTACATTTTTGATTTCACTTTTCCTGTAATGAGGTAATTAAATATGACCAAACATGAAGGCACGGCCAGGTGGTAAGGGAGCTGGACTCACAATCTGTGGGTCATTGGTTTGATTCCCCATCACACCAAACATGCTTGCCCTTTCAGCCATGGGGGTGTTATAATGTGACGGTCAATCCCACTATTCATTGGTAAAATAGTTGGCGGTGGGTGGTGATGACTAGGTGCCTTTCCTCTAGTCGTACACTTCTAAATTAGGAATGACTAACACAGATAGCCCTCATTTAGCTTTGCACAAAATCCGTAACAAACCAGAGAAACATGAAACATTTGTAGCATAACATCTGCTTATTATGTCTGTGTGTGTAGGGGGGGGGGGGGGTATATCAGTAATAATTTTTATACTTTAACTTATATGATGCATAGAGAAACTGTGCATTAGTTTCTAACCAAATGTTATAGTTTGAACACCCAGTTTTTAGGCTCTATAATATCTAATTTAAAATTACAGTTTGCTAACTCTGAGTTTTCAATGCTCTCAATTTAGCTCTCATATTTTGTAAGCTTGTCCAAAATATAGGAATTCATGTAAAGTGGTTATGAAAATATTACTTTAATTCACTAGTGCATGGGTGCCCACAGATTTTTTTTTTTGGGAGGGCGGGGGCAAAACATGTATGTAGGGGATCAGCTTTTACAGTGTAAGTCAACAAACTAAAACAATGTGTTGTGAGTGCTTAACTGCAAATCCCAATTTACATTTTCAATAAAAATAACTAAAAATATTTAATCTAACTACTACAATGTTAAGTTTAAAAATAGTTAGTCTAACTACGATGTTAAGTTTAAAAATATTTAGTCTAACTACAATGTTAAGTTTAAAAATACTTAGTCTAACTACAATGTTAAGTTTAAAAATATTTAATCTAATTACAATGTTAAGTTTAAAAATACTTAGTCTAACTACAATGTTAAGTTTTAAATATATTTAATCTAACTACAATGTTAAGTTTTAAATATATTTAATCTAACTACTACAATGTTAAGTTTAAAATATTTAGTCTAACTACTACAATGTTAAGTTTAAAAATATTTAGTCTAACTACTACAATGTTAAGATTAAAAATATTTAATCTAACTACTACAATGTTAAGTTTAAAATACTTAGTCTAACTACAATGTTAAGTTTAAAAATATTTAGTCTAGCTACTACAATGTTAAGTTTAAAAATATTTAGTCTAACTACTACAATGTTAAGTTTAAAAATATTTAGTCTAACTATGATGTTAAGTTTAAAAATATTTAATCCAACTACAATGTTAAGTTTAAAAATATTTAGTCTAACTACAATGTTAACTTTAAAAATATTTAGTTAACTACAATGTTAAGTTTAAAAATATTTAGTCTAACTACAATGTTAAGTTTAAAAATATTTAGTCTAACTACAATGTTAAGTTTAAAAATATTTAATCTAACTACAATGTTAAGTTTAAAAATATTTAGTCTAGCTACTACAATGTTAAGTTTAAAAATATTTAGTCTAGCTACTACAATGTTAAGTTTAAAAATATTTAGTCTAACTACGATGTTAAGTTTAAAAATATTTAGTCTAACTGCAATGTTAAGTTTAAAAATACTTAGTCTAACTACAATGTTAAGTTTGAAATATATTTAATCTAACTACAATGTTAAGTTTTAGATATATTTAATCTAACTACTACAATGTTAAGTTTTAGATATATTTAATCTAACTACTACAATGTTAAGATTAAAAATATTTAATCTAACTACAATGTTAAGTTTAAAATATTTAGTCTAACTACTATAATGTTAAGTTTAAAAATATTTAGTCTAACTGCGATGTTAAGTTTAAAAATATTCAGTCTAACTACGATGTTAAATTTAAAAATATTCAGTCTAACTACGATGTTAAATTTAAAAATATTTGGTCTAACTACGATGTTAAATTTAAAAATATTTGGTCTAACTACGATGTTAAATTTAAAAATATTTAGTCTAACTACGATGTTAAGTTTAAAAATATTTAATCTAACTACAATGTTAAGTTTGAAAATATTTAGTCTAACTACAATGTTAAGTTTACATCATAATATGTGCAATTTTTTTGTGATATATATAAGGGGAGTCAAATGCCCCCTTTTGTCTATTCCTGTGGGTGCCTATGCTCTAGTGTCTAAATAGGTACACCATGAGCAAACTTGTATAGTTTTAGTAGTTTAAAACTGTTAGTTATGTGGAGTAAGTGGTTCATCTTTAGATGCATTCTTGCTGAGCCAGCAGGACAAATAAAACTGAAGTTAGTAATTAAAATTCTTCCAGTTTGTTAAAATAAAATGTAGATGCTTGTTTTTATTTTTTAATCACTTTTTGTTCTATACAACTGGTTCATATACACTATGTGTGTGTGTGTGCTTAATTTGTTAATACACACTTCAGGATTTAGGACAAAATGTACATTCTAATTTGAACAAGTCCTCTTTCTTACATTCACTAACTTATTTTATGGGTTTTTATCAGTGGTATATCTAGCAGTGGAGTTAGTATCATTATTGTTGGCCTAATACATCTCATTGTATATGATATGTTTTCCATTTCATCACCAAAACTATTCAGTTGTTTATGCTTTACCTGTTTTCATCAAACCCCAAAATTGCTGTCTTTCGTCAAAGATATTAGTTGTTAAAATACAACAACAAGATACATTCAATTACAGTGCAGATCAAACTGTTGATGAATGTAAAATGTTTAGGGAAACAAAAGTCAAATTTAATCAATACCATATTAGCTTACATTAGAAAAAAATATGTACAAAATTTAGGAGTTATGTCACTTTTATTTCACAAGTGTTTAACAAAAATTGCAACTGAAAAATACAAAGTTTTATTAATAAGTTATAGATGTTGGAAGATAATCCTTATTAAACATTTCAACTTTGTATGATTTCGTACAAGAGCAGAAACATTTACAAGTGTAATTACATATAATACATTCTATCAAGTATTTGTAATCATAAAACTTTTTTAAAAAAAAAACTCTAGAATCAGAATGATCTTACACAAAAGTCTAAATAAAAATTAGTAAACCAAAATTTAGAAAAATGTACACTCAAAATAAAGAATTTTGTACTTTTCTGGTATTGTATCACTTGTTGGAAGTCTCGCTACTGAACGGCTAAGCTTTGAAATCTCTTCGAATGCATTATTTTCTCAAATTTTTATACATAAGAATTCAAACACCCATCAGAAAGCAAATATGATGGGCAGACAAGTTTTCTTTTTATTCTGGTGTGAAGCACTTTAGATCATTTATTATGGACAAAAATCTTCCTTGAAAAAAAATTCACATATACATTAGGAGACAATCAAATGTTAAGGAATGATGATGATGATATTACCAAAATATATCTTACTAAACCCACAAATTCATCTTTTTTCGTTTAAGACGTCTCACTTCATGCTGCATGATTCGTAGAAGTGTCTAATGAGAAAGGAGATTACAGGTTTTAGAAAAAATGTCAACAATAAAATATTTTCTTGATAATTATTCAATCTATATGGTTCAGGTTTATCAAAAGATTGTTTTCTGGTCCTCGAGTTGTAAGACATAAGAAAATTCTACTTCTGAAATACTCAAGATTTTTGTTAGTGTAGAGTAGTTATTTGAAAAAGCTTACTGGATAAGTTACTTTCCATTAGAGGATTCCTTAATTATTCATTGTTCATAATGATGATGTGTTTATTCACATGTAAAATTATGTAGTAAAACAATACAATAGACCAAATTCTTGTAGCAAATGATATATCTGTCACAGTAAGGCAGTTGGTAGTCTTAGAGTCTCTAAGATTTAAATAATCTTTATAGATCATGTTAGCTTTTCATCTAATGGTTATTCAACTCACCAAAACTGCTAGAAAGTCAGATACCATGGCCATGTAGAAAACATTATTCCAACTAGTTTTGGAGATAACACCAGCTAAAAGTGGCCCAATCGCAGCTCCTGTAGGTCATATATAAATACCATCACTTGGCTATTGTATTAGGTTCAATGCAATATGCATATAAAGCACACAATATTCTACAATAAGTACTTTGAAATTCCAAATTCAAATACAATACTTTACCTCTCATTGTAGCTTTCCTAGATTTGTGCTGCCCTCTATAGGTGCAATTTTCACTTGTCACTAGTTTTGAGGATCCCACCTAACATCACGTGTTTAAACATGGTATAGTTTCATTGTAACATGCAATAACCTCCACCAATAGGAGTGTGAGACATCCTTTATACTGTAAAGCACAATCATCACTTCTTGATTTGCCACTTGTGTAACAACGTCTTTTTTTTTCACTCCTGAACTTTTCAGATATAGACATTTTTCAGTCAAAGTACCACCAAAGACAAGTATCAGTAACTTCCACTTTATCTGGTGTAAAATAACATGACTTTGTTCATGCTAGCCTATCAATTACGTTGGCTTTTGGTTTGTCTTTTGAGAGAGGTGATGGCTTTTATGCAGTGGGTGGTGGAGTCTTTTTCATGCAGCCTGAGCCTTCTTTTGTCACTGACATAATTCCACCTAAGTTTCTTGTTTGTAACAGAAGGGATTTTTCCTATTTTTTCCTTCCCTACCTTTGCTTCCTCTTACACCAGCATTGTCTTGTTTCTACCACAGCATTTTTTAATTATTTCACGACTAGGTTATTCAGGTATGTTTTTTTACATATTCAGTTATTTTTACCACATCTTTTGGGCATACATGCCTCGTTCTCCTTCCTTTGTTACCTCATATGACTAGGCATGAATTGTGCTTGTTACTTTTCTGTGACTCCTAAATTTTGGAGTTGTCAGATTCTCTGTCTTTTGTTTGTCTTTCTTAGGCTTAGGTTTTCCTACCTTCGTCTTACACTCACTTACTTTTCCATTATTTTTCCTCCTTTCCGTGGTAATCCACCATTCCCTTGTTGGGTTTTCAATGGATGCTCATTCACTTATCTTTTCTACAGTGGTGTGTTTATCTTCATTGGATGTATGATTTTAGTGGCATGCTTGGATCTCTGGTGTCATATGTTGTGTCACATGCCAGTGTTATGCTTTATCTTCAATAGTTTACTGTCTTTCCAATGCTCCTTCTTTGTCTCTCTCTCTGTAACCACTTACATCCTTCCACTATTCGTAGACTTCAGCGCTGTCAGTCTTGGTCACGACTGTCCTATAAGCTGAGGGTCAGTAGGGCCTGTATCCTCCATTTGTGGCCAATTGTTATGTATTGGGATTTCTATCAGAGACCTTTAACCTTTGATTTTTCCTCTCCTCCTCCAATGTCACCCGTTTCCATTATTTTATATCCTCTAAGGGAGCTTGTTTCTTGCCAACATTGGATGGGTTTCTCATTCTTTTCCAAGTTCTTCTTCCTGTCTTTTTTGTGGTTCCCAGGGAATATGTAGATAGGTGTCAAGTCTTGCATCTTTTTTGTCTTTCTTTGCCTTCCTGTTGTGGAATTTTTGACCTGTTGGTGGTCTTTCTTCCCAGGTTGTGGGATGACCAAGGTGAACATCTTGGATACTTCTTTTGTTGTTGGGCTCTGTCCCAACTAAACTCCTACAGCCACCGTTCTTCTCATTCTTTGGACAGTGGCACATCTGAGTTGGTTGATTCAGCTTGTAGGAGTCAAGTCTCACACCCATTTCACTTGTCATTCATTTGGGTGTTTTTTTGTGTATGTCTGCATGACCCAACCTTCTACTCTTGTTTTGAGGGACATAGAGCAGTTGGTTTCTCATGCCATATTATCTCCTTCCCTCATTCTGCAGGAGGTTCTCTCTCTCTTTTTGGGACTTTGGCTTTCATGGAATCCCATATCCCCTTGGATCATGCTCATATGCTATGTCTACAATGGACTGCACCTTCTCTTAATCCTTAACTATTCTCCTTCCTTGCACAAAACTTCACCAGGTGATTTGATAAAACTACTCCCATAGTAGGTATTCTTCTTCCTCTCATCTGGGTCTCCTTCTGTTTCCAGCTGCCACCTTGACAAAATGGGTGGACATATCTCGACTCTCACATGAATTAGTGGCATTGGTACCATGACATATTGTCCCTTCAAATCCATCTCTTAGAAGTTTTGGTGGTACATCAAATTTAGAATTTTTTAGGATGGTTCATAGATGTCCCTCAATGATACATACAGTCAATTCTGCAGTTGTCTCTTACTGCAATCACTATGGGGACACTTCCTCTTCCATCAGCTTTAACTTGGGATACATTCTGTCAGGATTTGTCCAGCTTTTTCCTCCATGCCTACCCTCCTGCTCGTCTTCTTCCTCATGTCTTCCTTCGTTCTGGACACTCCAGTTTGAGGCCTCCTGATAACAGTACTGACCAGCTCAGCCATGGTTTCCTCTATTGCACCTTTTCCTGTCCTCTCTTCCTCTGTCACTCTCCCTACTCCTTCAACCTCTCTCATCCAGCAGTGTGATCACTCTGACTTCACATGTGGATTTTGTCCAGTCCCTTGCAAGATATTCCAGACTCTCTTTAGATGTAGCCTACTTTCTTGTTCAGATCGTTTTTCCTACCTCCTTTTCTATCCTTGACAAGGGCACACATTCCAAAGTTGGTCTCTGCATTATGTTTTCTTTCATTCTCTTCCTTTTATCCCCATCTTTCCGAATTTTTTCGTTGGCTGTTCAAACAAGACTTATCGCCTTCAACCATGGCTGGTTACCAGACAGCTCTACATAATACTTTCAGGTTTTCTCATTATTGTCATGTATTCCCCTCCCCTGTCTTTTCTAGGTCCTTTTTTTTTCTTTTTGCCACCTTTTTCCTCCTCATCTTGCAGTCCTTCCTTATTTGAACCTGAATATATGCCTTACCCTTCCTGTCTTTGACCCTTTAGTCTCTTGTTCCTTGCACCATCTTTTGCTTAAATCTTACTTCTTACTTTTTCCCTCTGACTGTAGGAGATATGATGTGTATTCTATTGTTGCTTCCTGTATTTTTCCTTCCATTTCTCAATTTTATTCTCTTTGTATTCTAAGTTTTTTTCTGTTCCATCCACATGGTTCATTGTTCTTTGGACCGCTCTGTTCCTTTTCATGGTTTATGCTCTCATCTACTTATTCTTTAGAATTCCTCATCTTCTCGAGATATTTCTCCTATTACTCTCAATGGATGGCTACAGAACCTAATCCATTTAACCTATGCTTCTTTGGATGTAAGTTTACATTGACTCTTTTGAGTCTCCTCTTACCAAATTGGACACCTTACTCTCTGCGGCTCTTCACTTTCATCATCCATTGAAAGAGTTTGTGCAAACTGGTGTTTATACTATCCCACTTACTTTCATTGCACATTTTCTTCATCATCTGGATATAGACTTTCTCCCATTACCATTATGTCCCTTACTGGCTCTGAATGGGTAAGTTCTCTTTTTTATATATCTAACCTCTACAATGGCCTATTTTTATATCTCCAGATCCTGCTCAGTGGCGAGTGGTATCTGTCCAGGTATACTTTAACTCCTTACCATGCATCCTTTAGAGATGTATGATGCTCACTGACAAGATTGGGTGTTCCACAAGACTCCTCAAGGGTTCCTTGCAGTATATTGCTTCATAAAAAAAGTCTGTTCCAGACATACCAACTCATGGACAACCATGAGTAAAGCTGTGTTGGAATTACTGCCCATACCTCCAGTCCTAGTTGAATAAACCTGGACCAGCCTGCTTTTCAAAATAGGATTTTTATGGTCACCCATCACACAATCTTAGGTGTTGTGTTCCTCCAGACTTCCCACTGCAATGTCTCTTACCCTCTTCTAGTGGGAGTCCTTGCCACTTACCAGTTCCTAGCCACTGGAAAGGTGGACCATAGAAGCTTCCTCCTGAGTGTAGCCACTTCCACTCAGACAAGAGTAGGGTGGTGGTGTTCTGTTGGTGTAGATAGTGAGTACTCTCCTCCTACTGCAGACCTGGTTTTGGACTGGAGTTGACCCACTGAATATGGTCTGACACACTGTAGCCATTCTAAACCATCTGGTGCATCCATTTACTGATTGGAGTTGTGACTTTTCCACTTGGATTAGCAACATGTATCTTTACAGCAGGTGAAAAGTATACTCTGGTTCATGTATGGTGCAGTCTCCCACAAGTGTGACCCTATATCTTAGGGTACCACACTCCATGAGTTCTTTGGATACATTCTAAAGAATGCTCATCTAGGTAACTTTTGCACTGGTCCCTCCACTTTTTCAGTGTGGGATTCTAACTATTATGTGAGAGGAGGTAAGGTATCGTTAATATTTTCCAACACTGCAAATGTATTTCTGATAGAAACTTACACTTCCCACCCATCCTCTCCACTTAAGGTGCATCTTTTTTTTGCCTAGTCTCGAAATGATGATTGTGCTGTACAGTATAGAGGGAGTTAGCTGCACAATGAGGGTGTGTTGCACTCTTATTTGCATGGTACAATGCAGATATACCACATGTATACACATGATGTTAGGTGAGAGACTCGAGGTTGGTGGAGAACAAAACTGGTGCATATAGAGGGCAGCACAAATCAAGGAAAGTTATTATTTTCAGTGTTGGAAAATGTTAAAATTTACAATGTTTCCATCCAAATTTACTGGAGATGTTCCTTTAAAAACAAGGATTAACTTGTAAAACTGACAAAAAACCCTTTTTCACAAATGTAACAGTGTAGTTGTTTTAAATGATTTAAAAAAAAACAGAATTACTTTCAGTAGTTTCTCTTCCATAATATAATGTTATACTGCTAAAAAAAAGGTTAATTCTGATGTAATAACCTACTGCTTTTTTAGTACAATTTTTCAGAAAGTTTATTCTAACAGAGACTATTCCAGTTGAATTTTTTATAAAGGGTTCTGTTAATTTCCATTATTTTGTATTATGTATTTCATAGTGAACAGGAAATGTAGCTTTCATGGATTTTTTTTACACAAATCAACAATTACATTAACTAATCTTAGAGAATTTTAAAACCAACTATGTTTTGCAAAGTCAACAATATACACTTGTATAAATAAGCATTCTCCGACTCAACAACAGCAAAAATTGTAGAGCACTTTGAAGGAACCGCATGTGGTTTAATATACAGGAATATGCGTTATTTTATGAGGAATCCAGAAGTGTATGCTAATCTATAATCGAGTAACATCCAAAGAAGTTATTATTAGTTTTGTCAGTACAGTTGGGTGTTCCTTTTTTATAAAATGGTTAGAGCACTGTTGCAATACATTATCTATGGAACATTCACCATTCCTGAACTTTTTGCAAAACCTGAGAGGAACTGCTGAGGTAACAAGCTAGAATCACTAAATGTTTGTTTTTGTTGAGATCAAAACAGAGTTTGAATCAAAGTTAATCTGCAAATATAATATAACAGAATGTCTGAGGTGTTACAAATGTAGCAGGTGTGAATGTGATCATGATGGTACACCAGTTGCTCAAAACTTTAGCCATAAGAGAGGTAAAAAAAGTTTCAATGGAGAAGGTGCTGTCAAGTTGTCAAAGAAAGTACGCCTGCATACGAGAGAGATGAACTCTGACAACTTGCCTCAAATAGGGAAGAAAGAAAACAATTCAAGAAAGAAAGAAAACAATTCAAGATCATATAAGGAGAGTAGAAGACTTTTTCTGAATGAAATGTAAGAATATTAAAGGATAAGAGAAGAGAGGAGTACTAAAATAATGGCAAAATAGCTTGACCTTAGCAGACAGGTGGTCCACTTTGGTAGGCTAGAAACACCTTAACAACTACTCAGATCAAAGATAAAAACAGCATGGTGAAATTATATCTGGATGTAACTCACTCTCAAGCTTCTATATTACACAATCTGATGGGATACCCTATCACATACCAAAATAGTCATATTTTCTGTCATGAGTCAGATTGCAAATTATGGTAAACAGTTATAAAAATGTTGTACAGATTGTAAGGAATAACTGAGAGTTTACTGTAAGAGTTTAAGATTTTTCATTGAAAAGCTTACCGATAGATCCTGTTCCGTCTATAATGGCAGTAACGGTTGCTACAGCTTTAGCATTTCCCATCAGTGACTTATGTGTTCCCAGTTGTGCAGACACTGCTGTCGTTATTAAAGCATAAGGACCATTAACTGCAGCTCCACCTATCACCTGAAGAACTAAAATTAAGTTTTAATTATTTACTAGCTGTACTGCTATTCTAATTTATCATAATATTGTCATATTTAAATCCCAAGCTAGTAAACATCACTACACACAGAGCAACAGGTATATAAAAGCCAAACGAAGTGCTTATTTAATCTCTGGTCATTACAGTGTCACTATTTTAACATAATAGTCATTACAAATGTATAATGCAATACACGTTTAATGTTCCTTTATAACAACCTGTTAAATACATAACAGAATACAGAGATTGAGTCCATAATACTAAAATAATCTTGGAACCTTGCCATGTCATTTTAGTCCATGTCACCATTAGAGGTCATGCTTTATCTGATGACCAGTCATTTTAACAATAGCCCTGCAGTGTAGTTTCCATTGCAAAAGGCTCTGTTGTAAGGATGTCATGTTCACAGCACATCACTCATTCCTGATGCCTTCCATAATCAAACTAGTGTACAAAGACAACTGTTTTCTAGTACCCCTTTCAACAGTCCAATTGCACAGAAATATTTTGTGCTTGAAAGGGCTATTAAACATCCTTCACAAAAGTGATCAGCTTTTGATGGTTTCACACTAACTACGAAATGCCAAACAATGTAAATTTTGTTATTACACATGCCATTCCACTGCATATTTAAAGTCATTTCAACAGAATGTACTCAACTCTCTGTACATATTTTGTTTTTATTGTAGTCAATAAAGCAGTATATCCTTCACCTGTTATTAGCAGAAGAATTAAAAATATTAAAAAAAACAGGAATAAAAAATTTCAGGAGTTTCACTAGCATCACATGATGAGTTTGGTAAAAGGAACTTTGTGTGTTATTGACTAAGTATTAAATATTCCACCCTAGTCTTGAGAATAACACAGTAATTACTCAGTGTTTCTTATTGGATTTTATGTGTCTTAACATTTGTTTCTGCAAAAATAAGGGGGTGATTGAGTCTATCGGCTTCCACACCCTTGGATCTACCACTAGCATATCACTATGAATTATCAATTGGCTAGTCATGGAATGGGTTTCATTATCTGATGTAAACTATTGTGTTGCTTATTAAAGTATTATACTGGAGGATGATCTTAGGTAACAATTCTTTACATAAAAACTTTTTTATAAAACTTATAATTTTTGTAAGTGTGGAAAAACTGCCACTTCTTGTATATTGTTTATAGGGGTGGGTTATTTCTTTACTTGTAAAATTATGAATCAATTTAAAGTATGACAAAAAGTTAGATCAAACTATTATAGCAGAAGTTATATCAGTCTTAGAATCTCCCTAAGCTTTAAATAGCCATTACAGATCCTTTATATGTGAAACTGTCAGTATTTAGAGTATTAAACAATGAAAATAAGTGTTACTTACCTATATTACTGAGAGTGCAGACACTTCCAAAGGCATCATATAAAAAAAGCTGTATTAAAAAGACAACAGATAATATTACACACATAGATACATATGATAAAGAAAACTCAGCACAAGAAAAGTTTTTTAAAACAAAATAAAAAATACCCAAAGTTATGTAAATAAGGAGAATTATGTTAAAATTATACTATATTGGTATAAAGATTTTCTTTTAGAATGAGATATTACCACGTGCATGGCTAGTTTAAGAATGATGTGTCTGATTAATTTTTGTTATGAATAAGAAATTGTTACTATTTGCTAATTAAATTGGGAATGTATGAAAAAAAGCCCTAGAGTTCAATACCAAGAATAACTTAACAGTTTTGTGGAATGTGACTATGTTAAGTTTTATTAGTTTTAGAAGAAACTGTTAAACGAAGTATCACTTTGTTTTTTGGTTCTAAACTGTGTTTAGGGTGTTGTTCTATAAATATTTGAAAGGTGATTATTTCAAAGTAATTTTGATTTTTGAAGTGTAACTTTTTGTTAGAAACTTAACTGCTAAAGTTAGGTTTTTGGTAGTTTCAACATTTCAAGCTAAGCTTTATAGGCATGGCTCTTAAAATTTAGGCATGGTCAGGAGGTTAGGGTGCTTGACTCACAAGCTGTGGGTCATGGATTTGAATCCCCGTCCCACCAAACATGCTTGCCTATTCAGCCATGGGGCATTATAATGTGACAGTCAATCCCACTATTCTTTGGTAAAAGAGTAGCCCAAGTGTTGGCAGTGGGTGGTGATGACTAGTTGCCTTTCCTCTAGTCTTTCACTGCTAAATTAGGGATGGCTAGCATAGATAGCCCACATGTAGCTTTGTGCAAAATTCAAAACAAACCAAACTTTAAAATTAAGTCAAAGACTTATTACACAGGACTGCGATGGTTTTATTGTCTCGACATATTTACATGTTCCAAAGTAATTCCTGTACGCTGAATCCAAAAATGATATCCATTTTTCTCCATCACATACACATTTTTCACAAAACGTCATAATGCAATACCTAATAGAAAGACCACAACACATAGTTTTGAGAACAAAAGACGTAGAGTTCACAAAAAAATCTGGATGAATGAAGATGCATATTCGTTTGACATCAATGTTTTTCCATTTTCTTCAGTTTGGTAAAGGAAATAACAATTTGAACTAAGTAAGAGTTTTTTCTTCCTGATTTGTAAAAAATCCTTACGTGATTGAAAAAAATTAATATTACTTTTGAAATCTGTGTAGCTGAATTATGGAAAATCCATTATTAGAACCAAAACAACTTTTATGAAGTTTAAATTCTTAGGCCTGCGTTATTAGGTTAAGTAGTTGTGGTCTTTCATCTTGTAAGAACAGTCTGTGTAGCTGAATTATGGAAAATCCATTATTAGAACCAAAACAACTTTTATGAAGTTTAAATTCGTAGGCCTGCGTTATTAGGTTAAGTAGTTGTGGTCTTTCATCTTGTAAGAACAGTCTGTGTGGAATAAAATATTGATTGCTTTGCTTACATTTTGCAGACTTTCCTACACATTTAAAAAAATGTAAAACATTATTACAGCAGTAGAAGGCCATTAGACAGCAAATTTAACCATACGTGCATAGGGTTGATCCATTGCATTGAGACTGAATTGGAAAATTAATGTTTACTATAATTCTCAATTTACTTAGTGCATTTTGACAGCTTTTAGTAAGCCATTGCAAGTATGTTTGGTAAGATATTGCAGTATGTTATACACAAAATTAAGAATTTTTAATAAAGTATTTCTGCTAAAGGTTTTTCTCGGAATTTACTTTAATCAATTTGACTGAGACTCTGACTAGGATGAGTGCAAGGTT
>NW_013671153.1:40232-62360 GCF_000517525.1 Limulus polyphemus
TAAGGACTTGTGTCGTTAAGTTTCATCGGAACGAAGTTACGGAAAGTTAATTAACAAACAGAGACGTAACAGTATTATTTTTGTGAGTTATTATTTTATGTTCTAAACTGAATATTTGATACACTTAATCTCAATAATCGCGCTAAAACAAACGCTATAACGAACGAACGTTAACTTCAACAATACCCTGTGACTGCAGTTCAATTACTCACTATCCACCCACACATTACATTCCCCTCTTTTATATACCAGCCTACCCTATCTAGTAAATACTAGAGCATTCGCCAAAGTACAGGATAATTCTAGAAAGTAGAGAGCGTGAGAATCACATGATCTCGATGACGCAACAATACAATATTCTATAACTATTATTATTTAACTATCTTTCTAATTTAACTATAAGTGGTTTTAAAATAATTTCCTTGGCTGCTCGAATAATTCATAAACTGTCATCAAATGAGCTAGCTTTTTATGAAATACATTAAATTAAAATCTCTTACAAATAGCAAATTTCAGAGAGTTATTATTGACATTTTTTAAAGACAGGATGTGATAGGAGGGCATGGCATGTGCATTTGACTTTCAGTGAAGCAAGAAGATTGCAGGCTATGAATTTAGATTATGTCTTAGCAATATCTATAATATAAATGTGCAACTTATATTAAATTCAGAAGCTCAAATGGGGATAGAAAGAATATCTAAAATGGGCAATTTGAAGCAAAGTGTCACATGGTAAAGGGAAGTAACGATTGAGGACTTATCTAAATATTTCCTTTCAAAATTAAGAAATTAAATTGGCTATATAATATTTATTACAAACTATGTTTTGATGCCAAGTTTATTCAAATATATTCAGAATAAAGTTGTTTAAATTAAACTTTGAATTTAACTATAAAAGATTGTAACCCTCACTTGCACACATATGGTTAACAACTAGCCTAACACAGTGTAAAGTACACAATTTTAATTAGAGTTTTGTACTTAAAGCTTAATAAAGAAAATCTGTTGATGTTAACTGTTAAGTCCTTGACTCTGTTTTATACATCAGTGGTGTTACTAAGGGATACCGCAATGATCTTGTCCAAAATTACCACAGCGTGGTACATTTTGCTTAAAACAAAAAAGCACATATTTCTGCCTTGTGATACTTGGACATTTATCAGTTTTCTGAATGATTCTTACATACTTCAGCTGCTATTTGTATTTTGGCTATCTAACTTCTATTTTTTGTTTAAATTGTTATAATTTGGTATGTGCATGTGTATTATCTGCTTCCACAATGCTACAACACTGATATGTTATCTATTTTATAAATGCTACATTTTTAATTTACCTGTTTACTTATTGCCATACCACTGACATATTATTTGTATTTGTTGTTGTTTTTATTGCTATAACGTTGTTACATTATCCAGCTGCATTGTTAACACTACAGCTTTGGCCTTTATATCTTGTAAATGTAGAATATCTACAAAACTTATGATTATATAATCAAGAATAAATGTCTTAAACTTAAAACAATCTAAGAGCTTAATTATTCACCCACATTTTACACTGAATACCTGAGCTTATAATCTTACAATCTAACAACATTAACTTACAGTTGGCACAGCTATTCCAAGAAGAGAAACACAAGTTACTGCACTGGCACCTGTCTGGTCAGCAATGTAACCTGCAAGAACTCCTCCAATAATTCCTCCAATGTCAAACGGTACTGATAAATAGGCTGATTCTTGTGAACCTGATGGTGCTGAATGCAAACAGAGGGAACTGTACTGATTCAGTTATATGTGTTCATATATTACACATAAAACAATCATATCTTTTGATTTTAAATACAATTATACAATTACTTACATAGTTTACACATTACTTCAGCTGTTTTGTCCCCACATATAAAACCTACTGAGAGGCTACATTTAAAATAAAATATTTCAAAAACAGTAAAAATGTTACAGTAATGAAAACGTAAATCAGCTGATGGAGAGAATAATGCAGTGATGGAAAAAGGCAGGGATGCTAACAGAAGTTATTGATACCATCAAACATAGAACGCTAAAGAATTGTGGATACATTTTCAGATAGAATACCTACCGAAACACAAGAGAAATGGGAGGGGAGTAAGTTTTGAGTACGGATAAATGATGCCAAAGAATGGATTCAGGAACAAGGAAATGGAAACGGTAAAGGAGAATGCACTAGCTGTTAACAGCATGTTAAAAAGTTCCGTTATTTTCCATTATAGTAATATTAAATTTTTCTAAATATAAGAAATTTACACTTACTTGAGGCATAAATGAATTTTGGTAACCAAAAGAGGAACGTGTAACTGACTAGCTTAGCAAAGAAGAGGCATAACGAAAACTCAATGACACCCTACAGAAAAACAAAACAAGAAGGCATATTTACACAAATTTCTTTATCATTTTTTTTTACAGTTTGCTATCAAGCAGTCAAGTTTTACATGTAACAGATCTTACAACTGTATGAGGAAGTAAACTGGATTGTCATCGTAGTATTAAAAACAACATCAACTAGAACTTACTTATCAATTTAACATAAAAACTTCGATTACAACAGTGCATCTTAACAATTTCAAATCTTTACATCACATTTACGTTAAAGATTGATGTTTTGCTTTTGAAACATTAAGTAAAAGGGAAATGCTTTCTTTAGAAATTGAAATTAAATACCAAGGATAAATTTTCATAAGTTAACATTTACTAGAGTTCTATTTTAACACTTTCATACTAGAAGAATATACAATCACACTTATTAGCATTCTAGTTTGCTGAACAGTTGATAATAACTCTTCAAAATTTCCACTGACAAACAGAAAACTTCAATATTTTAGAAGAATCTATTTCATTAATTAATATTTTAAATCACGTTTTTATCCAAAGTAGTGTCAAAGTGCAGAAACACACCTTCTAGAGAAGTGCATAGCTAACCTAAGAAAACAAAAGCCCTACCAAAAACGTAGATTCAAACACATGCACAACTTACTAATAGAACTTATATTTCTTATGTTGACCCCAGCCCCCAAAGTGTCTCGAGACTTTGTTAGTTTTTGATGTAATTACATTTTAGCACCATATACCAAGTTATCTGTCACTTTATTATTTAGATGATGTGAATAATTTGTTACCTCAAACATATCTACATGTAAACCCAAAACGCCAGAATGTTTACCTTCAGTTTAGCAACTTTAATGATTTGATTGTGAAAGAACATGCGTGCAGTGGGTAAATCAGTAGTCTTTAACATGTTACACTTACTGGTATCTTCAAAGCTTCCCAAAAGGTGATGGCTTCTTTATCTGAATTGGATAACTGTGGGTTTGGTTTGTCATTCTGGTATATTAGAGGAGTACCCTCAGTAGACTGTATAGAAAAATATGTAATTATAACTACATAAATAAACACTTTGAAAGTAGTTAAATTACAGACTTCTTATATAAATATGTGCATCTCATATTTTATACACAGTCATCATTGTAAATTCTGAATATTTACAATGTATAAATAATAAATAAATATGTACTGTTAAGTATTCTTAAATGGCCTTCATTTTTACAAGCCAACAATTCTTTGTGTAGTAAGATAAACATCATACAATAATAGCATTATAAAATCTCAGTATGTACATGTATAACATCAGACTGTTATATAATAGTAACATACTCATATAGATATATGGAGAAATGAGTGCATTATATTAAAAAGATTTTGGATATGCAAATAAGTAAGTCACTCGACAACAACAAACAATATAAAGTCACAGTGTATCAGAACTACATGTTAACATTGCTTGGCATTAGGTTGTATGATGCTACCAAAAATTGATCACTTTAAGAAGGATATGTAACAGTTATTTCTAATAAAAAATATTCTTACACTTAGATCATAAATATGTGTTTAGATCAGTGATTTAGAACTTCCAATCTGATAATATTCCTGGTACTTAATGGCATTGGAATACAAACAAAATGGATCAACTTGAGGAACCAGGACCATCCAGACAAAGACTTGTAAGCCATGATAAGTAAGGTATGATATCTTGTAATATGAGAAACCACAAACACAAAGATCAGTGGCTAAAACCATCCATGTGATCCAGGCAAATGTATGTAAAAATAGTCAAAGAGAATTTACATCTCCGATCAATCCCAACACGCCTCAAGCAGCTTGAGAATGAAACAGGTATTCATGCAATTCAATAAGAGAACATATCAGTCAAGTCATTGTACACTAGATGGCTTATAGAAAGCAAGCAGGGAGGAAATGGCAGCCTTATGACAGTCTTTTGCATTGAAAACTATGCTGCAGAACTATTGCCAAAATACACATATCCACCTGGTAGAACATGAATTGTAACAATGTGATGAGACTCAAAATCATTTTAATATAATGTACACAATGTCTCTATATATAAAAGTTGTAAGTCAGACAGAAGTTGAAGAGTTTTTAAAAACAAACCCTCTTTCTAACATATTATTTTACTTGATGAAATTATTAATTTCTTGGTTAAACCATTCAACATACTTATATAGACATTTATTAAATAAAAATTACAACAACTTTCTCTTTTGTTCACATAAAAAGCCTGATTTATCTTTTAATGTGTTCATTACTGATATAGCTTTTGAAAGTTATAAATATTTTAAAATATTTTTGGTTAACAAAAATACTAATTTTTTGCTCAATATATTTTAAAATCCGGATGTAATAATCCCATAAGAGAGTATTAGTTCTGTATACGATACAATAAAATTTATCATCACCTGTACTGTCTGTGAACCAACACATACAAAACATACATTTTAGTTTCCATTCTATGTTTTAACTACAAGTCTCATGATCCTGAAATTTAAAATATTCAGCTCTAATTCACAAAGGACTATTATGAAAAAACACTGTAGTTGTTGTAACTGATGCACAAAAACTATTTACGGAGATAGTTTCTTTTCATGGTCCTTAAATTAGGATGCAGTCTTTATCTACAGGTAATGCCACTGCCTAAGTTAAACAGTTTATGCATAAGAATAAATATAATAAAGGAATTCAAAGAGAGAAACCTCTGCATATTCAATATTTCAAATAATTTATTTCTATCAGGTCTTAAAAACATAAAGAAAATGCAACTAATGACAATATAAATCCCAAGTAGTTGTATTTAATACACATAAATTTATTATTTTATAAAGAGTAATACCTTCCTAAACAGGGCATTGGAAAAGTAAATGTTGTATAATTCTCTGAAAATAGTCTCCAATGTTCTAGAAAGGTTAATTACCAATTGGTCATCAATACATTATTTTCCTACCTCTAAAAAACTTGCACGGTGATACACTGGAGGCTTACATCCAACATCTTCTGGATCTGTGACAGTAGGTAAAACAGTACTTGAATTTTTGTATAATATAAAAAGTGGAAATGTCTGAAAAGTTATTAATGTTATTATTTTCAAGTAAAAAAAAGTCTAGAGCAATAAACTAAATCCTGCTTTTAATATGCTTATTGTGAAATAGAAAAACCTAAACATCTTAGATTCAACTCTAGTCAATAAAACACAATGAGAACTTTAGCAAGAGAACCAGAGAATAATACTTTTGTCCTCTTGCGGCACAATTACAACAAAGCTGTTTACTTGTATGTTTGTACTATTTTCAGTTTAATTATAAATAAGGTTTTAAAGTCACAACTGTATAAACATTTATGGTACAACAATATCGTAACTTTAAAAATGATTCTTCATTAGAATTGGAATTTTTTCAACCTAAATAACACCTTTTATGCATGTTGACTAAATGGACAGGTCAGAGACCCTATGATTCATGAATAACATCCCTTATTTTTAACTACTGACCAGAGAGAGAAGGCAGGCAGTCAGCAACTCTTGCAACAATAATGACTGTGTCTAGCTCCATAAACCAAATAATGTAATTAACTGTCACTAATAGTGTGGAACCCAACATTAGATCATGTCTGGCTCAAATGCTTTATTTCTATTACTCTAATAAATATGTGGTTATTGAAATTACATTTAATTTTGGCTGGGTCAGTCAAAGTTGCTTCATCTTTGCCCAACAAGAATTGGTTTTATTTATCCTATTTTCTAAAAATTTGGACATTCTGAAGCATCACTTTATTGAACAAAAAGAACATACAGGAATACAATCTGCTTAGTATATATAATAAATTGTCTAGAAAAAATTATTTACTTTTAGGTGCTATCTAAACATGCTGTAATCTTCTACCATAAAAATGAATATAAAGTGGCATTAATTATTTCAATTTAAATACAAATATAGAAAAACATCATTTATTTAAGTTTTAACAAATAGTACTATCATTTTTGGTTACAATATAATGTGGTATTTACTTATTTTGATTGAAATAAAAGACATGGATACAGAAGAATATTACTCAAGTTTAACAAATACAGTAGTTTAATTTTGATAAAGATTGATGTGCTCTTCTGTATTTATATTTAAATCAAAATAAGTAAATACCATTCTATGTTTGCACAATTTAAATTAGTAGTGCTCTTCTGTATTTATATTTAAATCAAAATAAGTAAATTAATGATCTAAATTGTGCAAACAAAGAATGGTATTTACTTATTTTGATTTAAATATAAATATAATAGAGCACTACTAATTTAAATTGTGCAAACATAGAATGGTATTTACTAATTTAGATTTAAATCTAAATACCAAGTGGTAATATTAATTTCAACAAATCTAGAACAATATTATATATTTTTATATAGAATATTATTACTTCGTTTCATTTTAATATAACTTAGAGAGAAGTACTACTTATTTATATTTAACAAATACAGAGAGGTGTTATTTATTTATTTTTAAATATAAAGTGGTATACCTCATATTTATTTAAATAAGTGCAAACAATAAATATTTTGATGCACTTTCTCAAATTTGCCAAACTGGTATGTAGTAATATAATGACACTAGTAATTGGATATATATGTATCAGTCAATTCATTACTTACAAACATCATTATTTTTTCCTAAAACAATGGCCTGAAATAATTCAATTTTTTAAAATTAAATAAGGAACTATTTATGCATTCCTACAGTTATACATATGTATTAAGTTTCATAAAAAAAATTACAGTAACATCAGTTTCTGGTGAATGGTTTCTTGGAATATTATTGGTTAAAAAAAGATTACAATAAGTTTAAGTTTAAACATATTTTTTTAAAAAGTTTAAACATTTAATAAGTTAACCGAAATCTAGGATCCCTCTTTTCTACATTACAGCAAGAAATATACACTTTGTTAGATGGTGAATTTTACTTTTATTTTTTATGTTTTTTACTATTAATTAATTATTCCTTTTATTGTTCAGTTTAACTATGAATTTTTAGTTACATTAAATCACTAACTCACCTTCCATTTAAAGTGCGTTGATTTTGAGTATTTATGTGCTAGAAAACTGACAAAAGCTTTACCTAGTGGTGACGTACAGATATTAATATTGTGAAAGATTATGTAGCTTTATGGTAATAGCTAGTCACATGAGATGTAACCTCAGGGTCTAACAACTAAACAAAAAATCTTCCTTTATCTCTAAAACGAGTTTGTTCATGAGATATAGTTAGAAAGAGTTATTGCTAATTATTACTTCATATTGTTCTTAATATTGAGAAGTGGTTTAATTTTGAAAGATTGTGTTATTCTCTGGTGAATTAGGTTTTTTTATTTTTCTGGTTCTTTTTGATAATTTTTGTGATATTCATTGAAATTAATCACGTTGAAATTTATGTTGTATTGTTTCTTAATGTTTGTACCTAGTCCTGGTCAGACACAAGTTTACTAATTGTTTTTTTTTGTAAGTAATAAAATTTTTATTGTAATTGTTTGAAAGTTTCTTTATACTTTTGTTGTTATATATAATAATTGTTTTCGTTTGATCCTGTTTGCATTGACATTTTGTTTAGTCTGTTACAAATTGAAGGTTTAAAAGAAAAACAGTAAAAAACATATACACCAAAGATTATATGTAATATACTAGTCCATTACATATTGAAGGTTTAAAAGAAAAACAGTAAAAACATATCACCAATGATTATATGTAATATACTAGTCTGTTACATATTGAAGGTTTAAAAGAAAAACAGTAAAAACATATCACCAAAGATTATAAGTAATATACCTACCAGGTACAAGGAAAAGAAAGATTAAAAACCCTGCAGTGCCAACAATTGCTCCACAAATAATAAATGAATAACCCCAGTTGACTTCAACATACAGTCCTGCCACATATGCACCCAGTATGTTTCCTACGTAGAGGTGGGAGTTCCATAATCCGAACAAAAGTCCTCGTCTGTAGTACAAAATTCATGTTTAATGTATGTAATGAAACCAAATATGCAAAAAAATACTGCTACCATAAATATTTTATTTTGACTTTATGTATATATATATATATGTATGTGTGTGTGTGTATATATACATAAACATTTTTTTGTGTAAAAGTTAACATTTTCTTACACTAAAAATGTATTTCTGATGGGCACTTGCCTTTCTTACCCAAAGCTATCTCAATCCTGGACTGACCTCTAAGCATTGTTAAAATGTTTCAATAACAGCACACCAGTCTTTTATACCCCAACAGCTATGCACCATTTCAGAACATGTGCTGATCATGTGACAACCCTTCACCAATCATACTGCACCATCAATACTAGTGCAGCTAGCTCCCTCTACTATTCTAGACAATCCTCACTTTCAAGAATTGGCAGGTTGAAACCAGAAACACTGGAATATCAGTGAGGAGGAAGGGTGGGAAGTGGGTAGATGGAGGAAATGTTAACTTCTGAAACAGGCTTACCTCTGATAAAGGTACATCAATATCCAATCAAGCGGAAGGTAACCACACTGAAAGAACAGGTGTGAAAGAATATGGAAAAAAAGCACAACTGTGGGACATAGCACCACTTCTGGAACAGGTATGCTCTTTGCCCAGCAATTACACAGGAACAAAAAGAGGGAGGAATTGAATTGGCAGGCACCAGTGCATTCATGAAAGAGATGTACAGCACCGACCCAGTGGAAAAGTGCGGTAGAACCATGACTTTAAACAGTACAGCATTGACAAACACTGAAAGTCTAGTGTGGAAGTGACAATGGGCCAATATATGTATGTGCCAAGTGTAGTGCCTTGGGTTCCATCGAAGCTTGTTATGTGCAATCCATCCAGGCAAAACATCTAGTGGAAGTGCCTTGTATAAGATATTGTGATCAACAAGTGTGGTCCTCCCATGCAAAAAACATCCCGGGGAAACACCTTTGTTATGTAGGATTATGAAAAAAAAAATTACAGGTATGAGTATAATCATGAGGGTTATCATAACCAGCCCTTATGCATTATATGTCATCCACATATATAGCAGGCTGTAGTACCAAACATAGTGACAGTGAGTCATAGTATGGTGCCAAAGAGAAACAAAATAACTATACGTGGCTAGAGCTGAAGGACAGTGAGTCGTATATGAATAGGCCTAGTGCAGTCCACCAGAGCAAAAAATATTGACGGGACGCATCTTGCATAACCTTGTGAGATCAACAAGTGCAATCTGCCCAGGCAAAAAACATCCAAGTGAAGCACCTTAGGATATCTCAGATTATGCCAAGTGTGGTCCACCAAAGCAAAAGACATTGAGGGGAAGTACCTTCGGATATCTCAGATTATGCCAAGTCCAGTCCATCCAATCAAACACATCCAGTGGAAGCACCTTGCATAAGCTGTGAGATGAACATGTGCAGTCTGCCCAGGCAAAAACATCCAGGGGAAGCATCCTGGGATATGTCAGATTATGCCAAATGTGGTCCATCTGGACAGAAAACATCCAGAGGAAGGAACTTGCATAAGAAATTTTTGATCAACAAGCATGATCTGCTTGGGCAAAGACATCTGAGGGAATCCCTTTGGATATTAAATATTATTGTATAATCCATTGTTCAGCACTGTAATGATTACAACTACAGCCCTCTTCTCACTGAGTGGGTACACATGGGCTAGAATTCTTTATTTTGTTTTTCAACACCCACTTAAGAGGAAACTTCCACAGTCCAGCACTCCAGAAACTGGAAAAAGGAAATGGTAAGGACTCACCTGGTCCATTAGAAGAAAAGACGAGGGGTAATATGTGCTGGGGAGTCCGGAGGAATGACACACTGGAGACAGTGCAACGGGGTCTGCAATTCTCTATTTTAAAAAGCAGATAGACTTCGATTGTAGGAATCAAGGGTAAGTAGGGATGGCCAGAAATCCCATTTGCTTTACTCATGAGGTCCATGAAACTAGTAACTTTTAGTAATAATAGATACACATACCACTAGACAAGCTGCTGGTGGTCTTACAGAAACACCCCATCTCAACAGTGAGTGTCATAGAATTATCTATATCTAGTGCAAATATCATACAAAGCATATTTGATAAGGCAACACCTGCCACCAGGTGAAATCCTGAAATACGATATGTATCAACTACAAATATATATAAAAAGTAATATGTCGACTTAACCCAGTCAAAGTTTCCTGAAATGCGACATGCATCAACTAAAAATGTATAGACAAAGCAATATGTTGACTTACCCCAGTCAAAGGTGACCAGACATGTGTAGAATCACCACAGGAAGAGGATGATACCTGCCTGAGTTGTGCAGATAATGTGCAAGAAATGTATTGGCAGTTGTACATATTCTAGCCTGAATGATCTCCTCAAAATTCCGGTGAAGGTGAGCAGCTAAAGACATAGTTACATGACGAAGTAGGTGGGAAGAAACATTGTATAGACAACGACCTTCGATGGATAAATCAGAATACACCAGACATATGAAGTGACAAATCCAACCAATGAGTGCAATAAGGGACAGATCATGGGACACTGAAGGAATCCTTGGAACAAACAGATGGGAATGATAACATGAGAGGAGGCAGTATGAGCCAACTAACATTTCAGGGAACAAGCTGGACAAAGAAGTTTATCCAGAATCAAATGAGAGCACAGGTGGGAAATGAAAAGTAAGAAAATAAGAGAAAAGGCCAAACCACCTGCCAGGCAGCAGAAGTCTTGGGAAGAAAGGCCCAAACAGGATAGAGGATAACATCAGAGGAGTGGGAAACATCCATGGCATTAATATTGGAATAATGATGACCACAAGCAAGGAGAAGGAGGAAAAGAACTTAAGGGGAAAATGGTACAAGGAACACATAGCAATGGGGTCAAATGGAGAACTGAACAGAACAGAAGGACAAAATTGAGATCCAATATGGCAAAACAATGGGACATGGAGGATGTAAGATAAAAAATGAAGGAAAGAATTGGGGAGGAAAAAGCTTTCAGGAAATGGGAGAATCAGAAGGTGTTCGACAGGGCAGCCCTATAACTATAAACAGTTGCCACAACAAACCATGAACAAACAACCAGGCAAAGAACTGGGAAAGATGAGGTACCAAAGGATGAGAGGGGTGGAAGCCAAAGCAAACAGACCAGGGACTGAAGATAGAACACTGCTACTGGTACACTGACAAGGAAGAAGGTGGAATAGAACAGGAAAGAAAAGATGCTACACGAGGGGTGAGTCCCTGAGCTGGGGCAAGGGAACAGACAAAAGCCACATGTGAAGATGGAGTTTGTTGACGTCAGAATGAGCTATGTCCAATCACATTTGTTGGAGGAGAGATTGGGACAGAGGTAAGTGCAGGAGATGATTCTCCAGTAGAGGCCAGAGCACAGGGAACCACATCTAAACAAGCCAATATGGAACAACAAGCAAGACACGACAGGGAGTAGTCGGGATAAGGGAAAATACTCTGGAGAGGAGGCTGATTAGAGGGTAGGCATATGGGTGAAGACCCCTCCAATCCTGACTGAATGCATCTACTCCCAGCATTGAAGGGTGTGGAACCTGAGACCAAAAGGAAGGCATTTTGGCATTCCTGTGAGTGACAAACACATCTATATATGATGTTTCCAGTTGAGAACACATCCACCAAAATACCTGTGGAAAACGGGACCATTCCATGGAGAGAACCTGGTTGGTCGGCCACCAGATTCATAATGCCGGGAATATGATACGCCAAGATTGCCAGGTGGTGGTCATGAGCCCAGTAAAGAAGATTCAGAGTCTGAAAACACAGAGAACTGGATTTAGTTCCCCCTTGCTTGGTGATATAACCAACAACAGTGGAATAGTCAGAATGAACCATAACCACCCACTCCCTCAGGAGTGGAATGAAATGATACAGAGCCCCATAAATTTCCAAAAAGTTCCAGGATGTTGAAAATGGAGAGTAGACTCATCAATGGACCATGAACCCAAAATCTCTTGGGATTCAAGGAAAGCCCCAAGCCAGTAAACAGATGAGATTCTGGACAAGGTGGAGGAATGGGAGCTCTGCTGTGGACACTTCCCTGCTGAGCCACCAAGAAAGGTCAGCCCTAATCTCAGGGGGAAGGGTAATGGCATAGTCCAAGGGATTATGGGAAATGTTCCACTGGTCAGGAAGTGTTCACTGAAGGGAACGCATATGAGCTCGAACTAAGAGAATGATAGCTTCCAAGGAAGCCCACATCTCCAAAAGAGAGAGAGAACCCTCACACAGTGAGAAAAGGAGAGAGTAGGTCATTGAGATTAACCAATCCATATCCTTGAGCCAAAGTGGAGAAGGCTTGGTCCAATAAAGATGGGAATTGAAGAAAAAACCCCAATGGAAAAAGATATTAAGTGGGGTTAAGAATGGGTTTCTCCACCTGGATCAGAAAACCCTACCCAATTTGCTTCCCAAAGAAGTAAGCAGGACACAGGAAGGGGCGAGCAGGAGCCAGTCTTCCATGAAAAGGAGAGTCCAAAGACCCAAGTATTGAAAATAACAGGCAAAAGAGTGCACCAATCGACAAAACACATGAAGCCAAAGAACGACCAAACAGCAGCGCTTGGAACTGGAAGACATGACCCTCATGGCCAAACTGAAGAAAACGGTGTGACACTGGAACAGTTTGAATATGAAGATAGGCACCAGTCATGACGATTTGGTCATCAAGAGTAAAACCACGGTTGAGTGGGTACTACCCATTCGACAACCCCTTTGGGTAGTAGGTCTTGAACAGACTAGGGAAGATGAGTGAATGAGGTATGATCCTGAGAAGGAGATCGGGAAGTGGATGGGGGAGCAGAACTGAAGGCAGCAACCTTTAGACAGAGCCCATAGAACTGTCATGAAGTGTAGTAAAAAAACACATACACTAATACTTAGAGAAAGTATTCATTACCAATGAACTAACAAAACCTAGAGTCTATAAAGTACATAAAAATAAGGAACTTGTTAATAAAATATGACCTAAAACATAAAACAACAAGCAACAGCTAAGGTATAAAACCACTAAAGGAACTTAGAAGATAAAAGACACTTAAAATATCGAACTTATAAGTCCATTCAAAGAACCAATAAGACAAAGGACACGAAAGTAAAAACCTACCCTGAAGAACATGAGAACGAAAAGGCACCCAGTTAACAATAACAAAACTTGACTCAAATCTAATCCCCAATTAGATGTGACTAATAGTAAAGAACAATGAACTTACAAACTAACATAAACGGTGATAGGAAGTATCTAGCTTACCAAATACTGAACAGAGGAGACATGAATGACATACATTATTGCATGAGGAAATTAGGTCAATTCACACAAGCTCACATAAACTCGCTAAACATGGGTATACCTACTGGGAGTGAGGAACACACACACACTGAATAACTTACCAGAGATCTCCTGGGAAAAAGAACAATACCTAACCCAGGAGATTACATGGAGGTGCAGCAACAGGTGGAAGGTGTAATATAAAGAAATTTACACTCAGTAGTTACACCTGCCCCCCAAAATATCATAATGTGAAAGGAAGAAATCGTCTGCCAAATGTAAAAACATGAACATGTACTTCCTCGGCAAATATCGTCGACCCTGAGACGTGGGGACTTGTGTCAGAACCACTGTCAACTGCCGCGAGAATCTCATCATCTGTCATATTAAATCTCGAATTCATATGAATAAATTAAAATTCGGAAAACAGAAATATTTCTGAAACAAACAAGTAGAAACAATGGAAATCAAACACAAGAAGTCGAAACTTGCAGTTGAACCTGATACAAATTTGTGATCAAACACAATCGAACTTTTGTAGTAACGTAGAGAGTGAGTTAAAATACACGTTTACAAACTAGAATGCCAATCGAGAAAGTGAGGATTGTTCTAGAACAATACCTCTGAGCTAACTGCACTAGTATAGATAGTGCAGTATGATTGGTGGAGGGTAGTCAAATGATTAGCACATGTTCTGAAATGGTGCAAAACTGGTGGGATATAAAATAATAGTGCACTGTTAACAATGCTTAGAGGTCAATACAAGACCAAGATAGCTTTGGGTGAGAGAAATATTGTATAAAAGCCTTTCCCTTACAAAGTGAAAAGAAGCATACAGTAATTAAATGGTTCTATCTATCAGAAGCTAATTGATGGAGTATATAAAGGATAAATCCTTCCAAAGTTCTGTTTAAGGATGACTTTTTGTGATTTTTTTAAAAGCTGAATGCTGGGGAAAAATCAAAACTTGGTAACTTAAGTGTCAGCACTTTGCATTGATACTTGTTTTGATCCAAAGCAGGCGAAACCAGCAAAGAAGGATTGTATTCTTTGCTTTATATTCATTGGAAAGTTTATAAATTTGTTTGCAAACGTTGTGTCAACATCTAAACCAAAGTTTGAAATGTTAACTCCTGCTATCTACTGATCATAAAACTCTAATGAAATGGTTGGACTGCAGTAGTTTGAATCATTAAAAAGTACCTTACTAGCAGCTGCTTGAAGGTTAGCTCTTTAATTCACATGGTATAGAGTAGTTGTCTGGTATACAAGAGACACTTGTTTCAAAACTGGACCATATGACCATTTCAGGACCACCTAGTGGCTAAGCTATAAACATCCTTGAGATTAAGCCTGAGGATGGACCTTCTCTGTGAGAAAGGAGGAACACGATAATCTAATATGTTATAAGTGCTTAGTTGCTAACAGTTGCTTGGGGATTAACCCTTCAATTCAGCAGGTAGAGGGAGAGGGACTGGGTTCAAGCTTGGACAATGCAAATGTTCAAATACCACTAGACCATTAATTTCACATCAAACGTTTCACTGAATCTAAATTCAATATAAAATCAAGAAGCAACTGAATTGGTCGTTATCCACGCTATCTTATGAATGATCTCTGGGCTTGTTTTGTATTCTTCACATATTCAATATATTCTTAAAACCTGTTTACATCAGCAGATAATATGAGATTTCTTTTTATAATCAGGAAGTATTTTACCTTAATCAGAGAATCTGAAAGTTTTAGATTAGTTTCATGAAACAACAACATGCATGCACTTAGCATACTGATGTTTTGACTTTGCCAACAGTACGTAACACCTGTTTTGTCTTTTATACTAGATTGGGATCATTTGAATGCAGAAGCCCATGTTATTAGCAGCTAAGTAAATAAAATTTTTAATATAACTGAAAAATTTAAACACTATCAGTCAAAAGCTATGTCTAACAAATGAATATGTAAATGTAACTGAGTTACTGTTGCTCATTGGCCATTTTGATCATGTCTTACTCTCAGGTAGAACTTAGCCTAAATGGTTATAAATATTCTAAACTAGTCAAATGTACTAACCTAGCTTTTCCAAACCAGTTTCCGATGCAAGTTACGACACTAGGCCAGCCTGTGCTTTGAAATGCCCCACCGAGAACCTGTCATATAAAAAAATAAAATAATTTCATAAAAAAAATAATAATTCTGATACTTGAAAATTTAAGACTTTGCATACCATAACATCTCTCTCTTTACTGTTCACCTGAACACCTTCAATCATTAAGTTTTCTCTATAAAAACATTTATCATGGAGAATGTCCATGAATGTTTTAGAACTTGTGTTTAGGGAAGGAATTTCAACTAGTGGTTTCTATCAAGCAGAAACTATAAAGCACGAGTTTAGTTCACTTGTAGTAATATAAAAACCTGCATTTTTTTGTCAAGAAATCTGAAAAGTTTTTAATTTGAATCAAAGTATATACTGTTCAAGACTTGGTTGGTTGTAATTAAGCACAAAGTTACACAATGGGCTACCCGTGCTCTGCCCACCACGGATATCGAGACCCGGTTTTTAGCGGTTTAAGTCCACAGACATACCACTTTCACATCTTTATTCTTCATGTAAACATCACTTCACACTCAGACTTGTCAGAGTGGTTAGATTTATATTGTCAATTTACAGATACATCTTTATTCTTCACGTAAACATCACTTCATGCACATTCAGTTAATAATGTATGACAACTTCCACACACTGCCATGCATGGGAAGATCAAATACATTTTCTTAGTCAATTCCTAGGAATTCTACAAAATTATGTCTTGAAAAGCCCCCCCCCCCCTTCCCAGTGGCTCTGTAAATTGACAAAATAAGCCCAACTACTCTGACAAGTCTGAGTGTGCAGTGATGTTTACGTGAAGAATAAAGATGTGCTGTAAATTGATAATATAAGTCCAACTACTCTGACAAGTCTGAGTGTGAAGTGATGTTTACCTGAAGAATAAAGATGTGTCTGTAAATTGATAATATAAGTCCAACTACTCTGACAAGTCTGAGTGTGAAGTGATGTTTACCTGAAGAATAAAGATGTGTCTGTAAATTGACAATATAAGTCCAACTACTCTGACAAGTCTGAGTGTGAAGTGCTGTTTACGTGAAGAATAAAGGTGTCTGTAAATTGATAATATAAGTCCAACTACTCTGACAAGTCTGAGTGTGAAGTGATGTTTACGTGAAGAATAAAGATGTGTCTGTAAATTGACAATATAAGCCCAACTACTCTGACAAGTCTGAGTGTAAAATGATGTTTACATGAAGAACAAAGATCTGTCTGTAAATTGACAATATAAGCCCAACTACTCTGACAAGTTTCAGCGTGAAGTGATGTTTACGTGAAGAATAAAGATGTATCTGTAAATTGACAATATAAGCCCAACTACTCTGACAAGTCTGAGTGTGAAGTGATGTTTATGTGAAGAATAAAGATGTGTCTGTAAATTGACAATATAAGTCCAACTACTCTGACAAGTCTGAGTGTGAAGTGATGTTTACGTGAAGAATAAAGATGTGTCTGTAAATTGACAATATAAGCCCAACTACTCTGACAAGTCTGAGTGTGAAGTGCTGTTTACGTGAAGAATAAAAATGTGTCTGTAAATTGACAATATAAGCCCAACTACTCTGACAAGTTTCAGTGTGAAGTGATGTTTACGTGAAGAATAACAATAATTTTGTCTATTGTACATTTTGTGTATTGCATTTGCATAGTCTCTAGAACTTCCAAAATACATATCTACTGTTTATTTGCAGTTTTACTTATATTGTATTTGGTATTTATTTTCCTCTATCATGAAATGTTGCTTATTTTTTTCCCACTTTTATTACACCACTTGTTAGTTTTTTTATGTATCTCTTGTATTGATCTTCTCATGTTTCTCCATATTTTTATATTCTTAACATTTCAAACAATTTGTCCCAGTTTATCAAATCAAATGTAGTCTTAAGATATAAGTAAAAAATATATAGTCTTCCCATTAATTTTCCAAATATTATTCTGTAAGTGGATTAATGATATAAATATCTTTGATTGCTACTCTCTCATTTCCAGAATCTGTCTATCCTTATTGAAATTTTCTTTTCCCTTCCACCGAGCTGCCTAATCCATCATTTGATATCATTTTCAGCATTTATATATATATTTATATGTTATAAAAATTATAAGACATTATTTTTAACACATGATTATAGAAATGTACACAACGTTTTCAATGTTACGACAGCGAAAGTCACGTAACGCTGGTAATACGTAATGAGTATCTAGAAGGATTGGGGAACATCATGAATAATCCAGTATTTGCTAGATGCCCTCTATTCCTGTATATAAGCAGGCAAATAAAGCGAGATAATTAATTGAATTGCAGACAGGCAGAGATAGAGATGGACAATTGAGTCAAGTGCGGTAGTAACCGTAAGTAAAGTGCGTGAATCGTTGTGAATTATAGCGTGTGTTTAAGTTAAAGTGACTGTGGAAATTAAGTTTATTGCAAAGTTGTAAAGAGAAAGAATAAACTAGTTTTATTTAAGAAAGGACTTGTACCGCTGAAGTTCCTCGGAAAGAATTTGGCCCCCCAGTGGACTTACAAGGCTAGAATCCGAGTTTCGATACCCGTGGTGGGCAGAGCACAGATAGCTCATTGTGTAGCTTTGTGCTTAATTACAAACAACAGCAACATACAAAAGATTATCTATTGAATTTAATAACATTATCAGGATTTTCTTTTAATAGGCTGATTATATAAAATAAATCTTATTATTTTAGAATAAAATTATTCATACAGTTACATATTTATATAAATTATATGTGGCATAATTGCTCATGTAAAGAGCAAAATGCAGATTACCTGAACTTCTTTACACAATACTTCAACCATTTGTCTTATATCATAAAATACTTCTAGCTTTGAGTAGGAAAATTATTACTCATTATATCAGACCAGTGATATCTATATGAGTGAATTACAAACATTTTTTTGCTGTTTACTTTATTGTTAATACTTTTGATATTCTAAGCTTTCTTTTATGAGTATTCCTTGCAATTTAGCTATAAGTATAGCATTTTTACATTTATGCCTATGTATAAATTTACATTTAAGCAAAAATAATAAAAAAAAGTCTTCTCACCTGAACAAAAATCAGATATGTAAATGAATGAATATTTTGACCATACGTCAATCCAAACAAGTACGTAAAGAATCCACTCATCAGCATTCCAAAAGCAAGAAAATATCTTAGGTTCATACGTTCGGCAACAAAACCACTGATAAAAAAAGTAAGAATTGAAAACTCCTTAATTAAACCAGACTCACAATTCTTTTATTATTCAATTTATTTTGTTTAAAGATTTGATATATAAGTTGGTTTCCAATAATAAATAATAATGGTTTAAAAGGTGTATTACTTATATTAATTGATCTATACATGCTTGAAGCAATTTATCAAACTATCTAAACTTAGGACATTTAATATAAAATTGAAAACTCCAAGCTTTTACTACTGTTTTTCACTAACAGCACACTTCCAGTAACACAAAAATAAATCCTATCAATATTTTCCTGTTATATTTTTTCCCATTTACACACTTTATACTAGTAAATAACTTTCAGAAATACTAATTTTAAAACATTTTGATTTATAAAAATCACCTTTTATTTTTTCAGAGGGCACGATTGAACCCTGGGACCTCTTGCACACAACACGAGAAGTCTAGGTATCAACTGAGCCAACAGGGTTAATGAATTAATAATTGCTAGTATGTTATTAAAACACTACCATATTCTTCCACTTTCAAAATAAGGCTGGTTCTCTAGCCTTCTCAGTGTGGTACAACCAGTAGCTAGGTGCTAATTTGCACTTTTTAACAACTCAAACTACCACAAGAATTTAGTACACCTCATATCTAATGATAGTTCTTGTTCTGTTCTTTCAGTAAATTTTTTTAACTGAAAACGTGGTGCCATTGTATTCATTGTACTCAGTTTTTTTTACCTTTGTGTAGATTATTCTGTTTAGGTATGACAAAAGAAAACATTTTTTTGAAGCATAAATTAGTAACAATGGAATAAGAAACCATAATATTTTTCACACCTGCAAATTTTTATACTACTTACTTTTGGTTGGAACTTATGTTGCTTGAATTTATTCTCTTTACTAAATTTTTGACTCGCTAAAAATATCCTTGTAATTATGTCATATTTACTAAAGCCATGTGAAAATTGCAAAACGCTGCAATTATTTTATCTAAATATTTAGTGTACAAACTCACCTTACAAACATAAAGAAGGCATAAGTAAACAAAAAAGCTGAATCCAAATATCCTAATAGCTCATTGGCATCATCTCCATCTATTCGAAATAAAAAATGATGGTTGTTTTTTTAATATGCAAGCACTATTTTTTAAAGAATCACATAAAAGTGCTTATGAAAAACATGAAATTATAAAATGACTGTTTCTGAACAAAAGTTACATAATTTTACTTCTGTATGGAAGCACATTATACTAATACAACAGTAAACTGACAAACAACAATTTATAAACATAATGAAAATTATGTTAGTCACATACCTTTTTGTTTTAATACAAATAATCAGTTGCCCTCTGTTGTTTGTTTTTATGTAGACTGTAAAAGTTTAAATTAATGATTGTTTCCTTGTGTGTCCTGTCTCATTCTTTGTGACCATCACACCCATCGGAAAACATTCCCACATATGAGATCCTCAAACCTTACCTTTTTATGGGTATGAACTTCTCTGGAAATCTTTGAGATAATAAATGTTACTCAATTGTGTTTGTAAGACCTCTTGTTTACTTATAACTGACTGACAGATTTGTGACTGTAGTATTAGTATATGATATTTTTTACAACAATAATAATTTTACTGGTTTTTCTGTTTCTCCTTGATATCCCTGAATTTTGGAAATCACATACCTGTAATACAGTTAAATACACTTATTACTAAACAATGAATTACTTTGGTGGATAATCTTAAAAAGTATGAAAATATAACACTAAAAATATCTCCCACAATGTTTTATACCCACCAAAAGGAGCCCAGTTGCACCAAGTATTTCTGTTCTGACTTGTGACATAAACACCTGCAGGGGGTTGCAGTTTGCTACAGTTTTGGTTAAGTACATTCTAGGTATAGAAGAACAAGAAAAAAAGAAATATTATATATATATATATATATACAATTTCACAAAATAAGATCTTTCAAAATAATATATTTTTTCTGATAAACTTAAACTACAAAACTTGTAGTAAATGCAAATGAATTGACAATTTTGACATAAA
Organism: Limulus polyphemus; assembly: GCF_000517525.1. Lineage (NCBI taxonomy): Eukaryota > Metazoa > Arthropoda > Merostomata > Xiphosura > Limulidae > Limulus > Limulus polyphemus. The sequence continues at coordinate 61,250 of NW_013671153.1, forward strand.
TTATCCAGAGCACTGACAGCAACCAAGAAGTGTGGTATCTCTTTCAGGTAGTATCCATATAACTAGAGGCTTACTGCAGGAAATTCATTTGGAGTAAATTTGAATTGTGACTTTTGACTAAGTTTAAGTAAGAAAGTGACTGAGCACAAAGTAACAAAGTGAAGGTTGATCTGTATTCTTAAAACATGATCACAATTAAGACTACACTGAACAGAAGACAGCACTTTTACAAGATGTTTGAAGATATCTAGCCATGGGTAAGTCCAGATTTGTTAGTCTGTTGATAAAATTCCTATATATTTGTTTCAGACTGAGAGCATAGTATTAAAAATAAAATTCTGTAATACATCTCTCTCAGTATGCATGCACTACTAACTCCACTGACAGTAATTCCCATTGACAAATAAGTGAGGAAAGATGCCCAAAGTATCACCAGCCAGTGGAAAACATCACTGTCCACCTGTACATAGTGTACCTTATTTTACGAAAATCTTTCGCATAAGAGAGCATATGTGATGTCATGGGAGAATGACTCAGAACTATAGGTAATCAGAGTGTAAGTAACCCACATTTGTTGACCAAAGTTTTATTGTTCAAACGACACATACAGTTAGATAAATCTTGTAAATTCTTGGTGAAGTTGAAATGTTCAAAGAAGGTAAGAAATACTGGATATGCGTCCACAGGGGGTACAAGGGGCACTTTCCCCTCTGGAAAATGATGAGAAATATATTTATTTCATTATTCATTCTGTTTATATATATATATATTGTTACGACAGCGGAAGTCACGTGACTCTGGCAACACGTGATAAGATTCTAGAAGGATCATGACTTTTCCTGGCAACTCTAGTCTGTTCCAGACGCCCTCTTTTTTAGTATATAAGCCCGGCAAATAAAGAGGAGAGAGAATTACATAGATAGATAAATATAGAGAGAGATAATTGAGTCAAGCAAATTAAAGTGTGTGTGAATCACTGTGATTTATAGCGTGTGTTCATAAAAGTAGTCAAGTTTAAAGTGACGGCGGAATTTTCTGTGTATTACAAAGTTGTATCAAGAAAGAATAAACTATTTTTAATTAAGAAAGAACTTGTATCGCTGAAGTTCCT
>NW_013671154.1:0-2167 GCF_000517525.1 Limulus polyphemus
GTGCTACTATCTTCCTGTAAGTACTGAGTAGGACTATATATGGTGGGTAACTAGACACTAATTACCAAGTAGCTTGTGTCCTACACTTTAGTTGTTAATCTGCTACTATCTTCATGTAAGTACTGATGTGGACTAGATATGGTGGGTAACTAGACACTAATTACAAAGTAGCTTGTGTCCTATACTTAGATGTTAATCTGCTATTATCTTCATCTAAGTACTGATGTGGACTATATATGGTGGGTATCTAGACACTAATTACCAAGTAGCTTGTGTCCTTTACGTATTTGTTAATCTGCTATTATCTTCATGTAAGTACTAATGTGGACTGTACATGGTGGGTAACTAGACACTAATTCCAAAAAAGGCTGATATGCCATACATTTTGCTAGGGAATCCTCAATTAAACATATCGATGGCTTAAAGTGGAGTGTCAAAATTTTACTTGGTTTCAGTGTTTGGGTCTTGGTTCTTCATACGTGATTTATATCATTATTTTAGTGCTGTTTCATTTTACTGTAATATCGTCTTCTCTGGCTGTTACACATAAGTTAGTATTACAGTTTTCTATGCCCATAAATTCAAACTTTTGTTGATTGTTTTTTTTCTTTAATGTGTTAGAGTAAAAAGCCTAAAAAGTATGTAGTGAATGGTGTTTTTGTCTCTCCAGTGTGTTTGTCTTCAGAACCACAAGGTATTTAAAGATTTCTTTTGCTCCCTTATAGGGTCTTTAGATGGTTGGAATGTTCCAAGTAACATTTTTTTTGTGTTGTGGCTTCCAAATACTTGATGAACTTGCATGTCCTATATTTCCTTAATATTTGACTGAGGACGATATGGCTTCTTTCATTGTAATTTTCTTTCTCCTGAATACTCTTTGTAATTATGTTGTTTAAGAATTTCTGTAATTAATTTTTTCATTTACTGCACTAATAACACTTTCTCAAAGATGAGAATTTTTAGCAAACCTTTTATAAATGAATGTATTACAAAAAATAATATAAATCACAAACAAATATTTGGTTATATATATAAACTCAACTTGAAGTTGGTTTATCCTCCATTCAATGTACACATATGATCTTTTTAATTTTTTTTGTATTTACATTTGATGTAAGTTTTAACTGTTTCTGAAGATGGGAGGACTTCCATTCATCAAGATTTATTAATTTTAAATTTTTCTCATTTATTTTTTCAGTTGAAACTATTGAAGGAGAGTTAGTTTGCAGTGCTTACCAAAACAAAGTCTGTTCTGCTTTTGTTGGTACATCAGGACATTCTGATGAAAATCTGTATGATCATGAAAACATTATTAGTAAACTATGACAAGGGGTATGTACTTACTTCACTCAATTTATTGAATAGGAGTTCGTATTGGCTAAAAAATATTTTGTTGTTGATATAGCATTATGATGAAAGTTTGTGTGGTCAATGAAACATTGTTAGTAAACTATGAGAAGGGATAAGTATGTATTTGATTAAAACTGAAGAAAGTTACTTCGCAGTACTTATTAGAATAGTCTATTTTGTTGTTCTTGATACATCAGGACATACTGAGGAAAGTCTGTATGATCAAGTGCACAAGCTCCATTAGCTTTCTACACATCAGGACATACTGAGGAAAGTCTGTATGGTCAAGTGCACATGCTTTATTAGCTTTCTACACGTCAGGACAAACTGGGGAAAGTCTGTATGGTCAAGTGCACATGCTTCATTAGCTTTCTACACATCTGGACATACTGAGGAAAGTCTGTATGGTCAAGTGCACATGCTCCATTAGCTTTCTACAAACTTTAAAGATTAGAAACAAACTGTGATTGTGAAAATGTTAATAAACAAGTAGTCATGTGATTTGTGTATTATCTGAGGAGAAATGAAACAGGTTGGTATATTGAAAATTTCCTACAGTGTGAAGTAAACAACAGATTTCTCAAATGGTCATTTGATTTGTGTATTATCTGAGGAGAAATAAAACAGGTTGGTATATTGAAAATTTCCTACAGTGTGAAGTAAACAACAGATTTCTCAAATGGTCATTTGATTTGTGTATTATCTGAGGAGAAATGAAACAGGTTGGTATATTGTAAATTTCGTACAGTGTCAAGTAGATTTATCAAATGGTCATTTGATTTGTGTATTATCTGAGGAGAAATGAACAGGTTGGTAT
>NW_013671154.1:3090-8239 GCF_000517525.1 Limulus polyphemus
TGATTTGTTGTTCACATTCCATTATGTCCTCTACACCTAGGAGCACATCCTTTTACTCTCACTCACATTAATGTAGTATATGAGATTGAGATTCTGGTATATTCTGGTTCAGATCCCTGTCCAACCATTGCTCTCTCCCGTTTCTATATGCTCCTCTTATTATCTGCTCATGTCTGCGACACCTCTTTCCACAATGGGTGGAGAGTATATTTGGTACAGAAGTTTTGCGGTCTCCAACATCTGGTCCTCTAATGCAAGGATCTACTAGTTTACGGTGTTCTTTGGATGCTTTCAGGGAATGCTTCTTTGTTTTTTCCCTTGCACTGGACCCTCCACCTATTCAATGTAGAATTCTAGCTATTTATATGAGAGGAAGTAATGTACTTTATTGGAAGTTATAATTTTCCTCCAATGAAAATATATTTCTCATAGGTTCTTGCCTCCTCTCACACTTCCCACCCTTCATCTACACTGAAAACCAATGCTTCCTTTTCTGCCAAAACTCGAAGTAATCGTTTGGTAGAAACTAATAGAGGGAGTAACGTGTCAGGAGAGTGTAACACATCCTGTTGGTGGAAGGTTGTCACATGAGGATTTACGTGGGAGACGAGACACAGTTGAATCATTTGATTGTAAGGTACGTGAGAGCTCAAGGCTTGTGGCACATGAAAAAAATTTTTCATAGAGGGCAATACTGAATGAGAATAGCTATTTATGTAAGAGGAGGTGAATAACTATACAAAATATACTTTCAGTATAGGAAAATTATAACTTTCACCCCATACATTTTAAATTATAAATTGTACTGAAATTTTTAAAGTAAAATAAATTTCTTTACAAAAATATCAACTTTACTCTTGAAATTTCTATTAAAAATAACGTTAGCAAAATCAAAGAAAAACAAATTTGTAGTTCTAAGAGAATGTTACAAGTAATGCGGAGTCATTTTTTTTTCTCTTTGTAACTTCACAGAAATAAAAAAAGTTGAATTTTGGCAAAAGAAAAGAGTAAGATTAGACTTTTTAGTTGAAATATCTTCCAATTTTCAAGCTTTTCACATCTTTCTTGTTTGCAGTACTTAATTTGAAAAACTTATTTGTGTTGTTGAAGTGCTCATTTACTTTGGTTAGGGGCCACCCATGTGACAAGGGGGAGTCAAAAAGTGGCTTAAATTATGTGAGCTCCTCTATGAACAGCCCCTAACAAAAAAAAACCCTGCTTCAAAAGTTTCAAGAGTTCGCAACCTTAGCATGTCATATTCTGTCTAAAAACCTGGTACTTCTTCATGTGATGCAAAATTATGTTTATTATTTGTTGAAATTGTATTCTTGTTCACTACTAAAATGGAGCCCCTAAAGAAAAACCCTATTTTGTTGTTGTAATCTGAAGTATAGGCTCCCGAGTGGCAATTGATTATGAAGACCAAACAGTGCACAGAAAGAAATTTGAGTTAATTGAACTAGCTATGTCAAAATGTACCAAAGGACCATATTCATCAGGGTGGCTCAGGGCACCTAGTAATTGACTTAAATTTCCAGATTAAGGTGATGACAGTTTATAAATATGTAAGGCTTCATCAAGATTAGATCTTGTCTTGATACTTTTCCATATCTTCAACCCCTTGGTGATTATAATATAAAAACAGTTCCCAAATCAGATTTTTGACATGTTACAGACATTAAAATTCTGTTTCCAAAAACAACTTTATAACAGTTTTCCAAGTCTAACCGTTGAATGACCATGAGTACCACTGAGATGACAGTAACATGTTTGTAACTGACAGAATTAATTTAAAACAGAAGCTTGACATAAAACCAAACAAACGACTTTTCTTACTATAATTTCAATGAACTCGTCATCTTTACCCTTATTTAATTAGTTATATGAGTGATGAACTGGGGGTTTGACTTCATAGGGTTCCTTACTTTTCTTATACTATTAATCATGCAACTATGGCATGATGTACTGTTCAAATATGCAAGCAGTAGAGTTAATTAAATCAGCAGTTTTAGTCTGAACAAAAATTAAATTTCATTTTGTGAGTAATTACTGCTACAACTTTGGACCTCACATTTACTGCTCACCATGAAACTTACCCTACAATATATTGCTTAATCTGGAACTTTCTACATGTTTACTACTTAGCTTGGAACTTCAACCTTCATTTGCTGTTCAACTTGTAATATTCCTGTGTTTGGCCTTATCAGTTTCTTTTTAATCATCTTATTACTTTAGTATATGAAGTGTTAAACAATTTTCCTAAACTATCACAATAGCGTATTAAGAAAAAAATATTAAAATTCGAGAAAATGAAGATTATATTCTACTGCTTAAACATTGGCAAGCAATTTTATATTGCTTATGAAAATATAAAGGTAACACCTTTGTGTTACAAAACATTTTACCCCATTTTCTTTGTTTCATACTATAATTAATAACTATCAGTACTGCCAGTGGTTCTTCAACATTTCCTTTGTTTAATAATATAATTAATAACTATCAGTACTGCCAACAATTCTTCATCATTTCCTTTCCTTCGTATTATAATTAATAACTATCAGTACTGACAATTATTCTTCATCATTTTCTTTATTTCGTATTATAATTAATAACTATCAGTACTGCCAATGATTCTTCATCATATCCTTTGTTTTGTATTATAATTAATAACTATCAGTACTACCAATGGTTCTAAAAATTTTCTTTGTTTTATATTATAATTAATAACTATCAGTACTGCCAATGGTTCTATAACATTTCCTTTGTTTCGTATTATAATTAATAACTATCAGTACTGCCAATGGTTCTATAAAATTTCCATTGTTTAATAATATAATCAATAACTATCAGTACTGACAATTATTCTTCATCATTTCCTTTATTTCGTATTTTAATTAATAACTATAAGTACCGCCAATGATTATTCATCATATCCTTTGTTTCGTTTTATAATTAATAATTATCAGTATTGCAAATGGTTCTATAACATTTCCTTTGTTTTGTCTTATAATTAATAACTATTAGTACTGACAATGATTCTTCATCATTTCCTTTGTTATGTATTATTCATTACAATCAAAACTGTCAATGATTCTTCAACACATCCTCTGTTTCATATTATAATTTATAACTATCAGTACTACAATTGGTTCCTCAACTTATCCTTTGTTTTGTATTATAATTAATAACTCTCAGTACTAACAGTTGTTCCTCAACATTTCCTTTGTTTCGTATTATAATTAATAACTATCAGTACTACCAAGGGTTTCTCAACGTTCCCTTTGTTTTGTATTATAATTAATAACTATCAGTACTGTCAATGATTCTTCAACACATTGTCTGTTTCATATTATAAGTAATAACTATCAGTACTGCCAGTTATACTTCAACATTTCCTTTGTTTCGTATTATAATTAATATATATTAGTACTGACAATGATTCTTCAACTTTTCCTTTCATTCGTATTATAATTAATAACTAACAGTACTGTCAATGGTTCTCTAACATTTCCTATGTTTCGTATTATAAGTAATAACTATCAATACTGCCAATGGTTCTATAACATTTCCTTTGTTTCGTATTATAAGTAAGAACTATCAGTACTGCCAATGGTTCGATAACATTAACTTTGTTTCGTATTATTATTAATAACTATTAGTACTGACAATGGTTCTTCAACTTTTCCTTTCTTTCGTATTATAATTAATAAATATCAGAACTGTCAATGATTATTCATTATTTCCTTTGTATCGTATTATAATTAATAACTATCAGTTCTGCCAATGATTCCTCAACATTTTTTTTCTCTTATATTATAATTAATAACTATCAGTACTTTAAGGGTTCCTCAACATTTCCTTTGTTTTGTATTATAATTAATAACTAACAGTACTATAAATGATTTTCAACATTTCCTTTGTTTCGTATTATAATTAATAACTATCAGTACTGCCAATGATTCTTCATCATTTCCTTAATTTTGTATTATAATTAATTACTAACAGTACTGTCAGTGATTCTTCAACACATTCTCTGTTTCATATTATAATTAATATCTATCAGTTCTGCAAATGGTTCTATAACATTTCCTTTCTTTTGTATTATAATTAATAATTATTAGTACTGACAATGATTCTTCAACATATCCTTTGTGTCGTATTATAAGTAATAAATATCAGTGCTGCCAATGGTTCTCTAACATTTCTCATGTTTCGTATTATAAGTAATAACTATCAATACTGCCAATGGTTCTATAACATTTCCTTTGTTTCGTATTATAAGTAATAGCTATCAGTACTACCAAGGGTTTCTCAACGTTCCCTTTGTTTTGTATTATAATTAATAACTATAAGAACTGTCGATAATTCTTCAACACATCCTCATTTTCATATTATAAGTAATAACTATCAGTACTGCCAGTGATACTTCAACATTTACTTTGTTTCGTATTATAATTAATAATTATCGGTACTTCCAATGGTTCCTCAACGTCCCCTTTGTTTTGTATTATAATTAATGACTATCAGTAATGACAATGATTCTTCAACACATCCTCTCTTTCATATTATAAGTAATAACTATCAGTACTGCCAGTGATACTTCAACATTTCCTTTGTTTCGTATTATAATTAATAACTATTAGTATTGACAATGATTCTTCAACTTTTCCTTTGTTTCATATTATAATTAATAACTAACAGTACTGCCAATGGTTCTCTAACATTTCCTGTGTTTCGTATTATAAGTAATAACTATCAATACTGCCAATGGTTATATAACATTTGCTTTGTATTATAATTTGTATTATAATTAATAACTATTAGTACTGTCAATGATTTTTTATCATTTCCTGATATTTGTATTATAATTAATTACTATCAGTACTGTCAATGATTCTTCAACATATCCTCTGATTCATATTATAATTAATAGCTATCAGTACTACCAAGGGTTCCTCAACATTTCCTTTGATTTGTATTATAATTAATAACTATAAGTACTACCAGTGGTTCCTCAACATATTCCTTGTTTTGTATAATAATTAATAACTATTAGTACTGCCAGTGGTTCCTCAACATATTCCTTGTTTTGTATAATAATTAATAACTATTAGTACTGCCAGTGGTTCCTCAACATATTCCTTGTTTT
>NW_013671154.1:9152-12996 GCF_000517525.1 Limulus polyphemus
TTATTAATTAATAACTATTAGTACTGACAATGATTTTTCAACATTTCCTCTATTTCATATTATAATTAATAACAATCAGTACTAACAGTGGTTCCTCAACATTTCCTTTGTTTCATATTATAATTAATAACTATTAGTACTACCAAGGGTTTCTCAACGTTCCCTTTGTTTTGTATTATAATTAATAACTATCAGTACTGTCAATGATTCTTCAACACATCCTCTGTTTCATATTATAAGTAATAACTATTAGTACTGCCAGTGATACTTCAACATTTACTTTGTTTCGTTTTATAATTAATAACTATTAGCACTGACAATGATAATTCATTATTTCATTTGTTTCGTATTATAATTAATAACTATCGGTACTACCAATGGTTCCTCAACGTTCCCTTTGTTTTGTATTATAATTAATAACTATCAGTACTGTCAATGATTCTTCAACGCATCCTCTGTTTCATATTATAATTAATAACTATCAGTACTGCCAATGGTTCTATAACACTTCCTTATTTTGTATTATAATTAATAACTATTAGTACTGACAATGATTCTTCAACTTTTCCTTTCTTTCGTATTATAATTAATAACTCAAAGGAAATGTTAGAGAACCATTGGCAGTACTGTTTAATACGAAACATAGGAAATGTTAGAGAACCGTTTGCAGTACTGTTAGTTATTAATTATAATACGAAAGAATGGAAAAGTTGAAGAATCACTGTCAGTACTAACAGTTATTAATTATAATACGAAACAAAGGAAATGTTGAATTATAATGAAGAAAATGTTGAAAAGGCAGTACAATGTGTTGAAGAATAATTGACAGTACTAATAGTTATTAATTATAATACAAAATAAGTAATAACTATCAATACTGCCAAATGTTCTATAACATTTTCTTTGTTTCGTATTATAAGTAAGAACTATCTGTACTGCCAATGGTTCTATAACATTTCCTTTGTTTTGTATTATAAGTAATAACTATTAGTACTGACAATGGTTCTTCAACATTTCCTTTCTTTCGTATTATAATTAATAAATATCAGTACTGTCAATGATTATTCATTATTTCCTTTGTATCGTATAATAATTAATAACTATCAGTACTGCCAATGATTCCTCAACATTTTTTTTTCTCTTATATTATAATTAATAACTATCGGTACTGACAATGGTTCCACAACATTTCCTTTGTTTCGTATTATAATTAATATCTATCAGTACTGCCAGTGGTTCTATAACATTTCCTTTGTTTCGTATTATAATTAATAACTATCAGTACTACCCAAGGTTCCTCAACATTTCCTTTGTTTCGTATTTTAATTAATAACTAACAGTACTGCCAATGGTTCTATAACATTTCCTTTGTTTCATATTATAATTAATAACCATCAGTACTGCCAATGATTCTTCATCATTTCCTTTGTTTTGTGTTATAATTAATAACTATCAGTACTGTCAATGATTCTTCAACGCATCCTCTGTTTCATGTTATAATCAATAACTATCAATCCTGCCAATGGTTCTATAACACTTCCTTGTTTGTATTATTATTAATAACTATCAGTACTGACAATGGTTCTATAACATTTCCTTTGTTTCGTATTATAAGTAACAACTATCTGTACTGCCAATGGTTCTATAACATTTCCTTTGTTTCGTATTATAATTAATAACTATTAGTACGGACAATGATTCTTCAACATTTCCTTTCTTTCGTATTATAATTAATTACTATCAGTACTGTCAGTTATTATTCATTATTTCGTTTGTATCGTATTATAATTAATAACTATCAGGGAAATGAAATGTTATAGAACCATTGGCAGTACTGATAGTTATTAATTATAATATGAATCAGAGGATATGTTGAAGAATCATTGACATTACTGATAGTAATTAATTATAATACAAATATCAGGAAATGATGAAGAATTATTGGCAGTACTGATAGTTATTAATTATAATACGAAACAAAGGAAATGTTGAAAATCATTTACAGTACTGTTAGTTATTAATGATAATACAAAACAAAGGAAATGATGAAAAATCATTGACAGTACTAATAGTTATTAATTATAATACAAAGCAAATGAAATGTTATAGAAACATTGGCAGCACTGATAGTTATTGATTATAATACAAAACAAAGGAAATGTTGAGGAACCATTGTCAGTACTGATAGTTATTAATTATAATACAAACCAAAGGAAATGTTGAGGAACCCTTGGTAGTACTGATAGTTATTAATTATAATATAAAAGAAAAAAAATGTTGAGGAATCATTGGCAGTCAGTACTAATAGTTATTAATTATTATACAAAACAAGGAATATGTTGAGGAACCACTGGTAGTACTAATAGTTATTAATTATTAATACAAAACCAATGATTCTTCAACATTTCCATTGTGTCGTATCATAAGTAATAAATATCAGTGCTTCCAATGGTTCTCTAACATTTCCCATGTTTCGTATTATAAGTAATAACTATCAATACTGCCAATGGTTCTATAACATTTTCTTTGTTTCGTATTATAAGTAATAGCTATCAGTACTACCAAGGGTTCCTCAACATTTCCTTTGTTTTGTATTATAATTAATAACTATCAGTACTACCAGTGGTTCCTCAACATATTCCTTGTTTTGTATAATTAATTATTATAATTATAATTAATAACTATCAGTACTGCCAATTATTCTTTTTCATTTCCTTTGTTTTGTATTATAATTAATAACTATCAGTACTGTCAATGATTCTTCAACACATCCTCTGTTTCATATTATAATTAATAACTATCAGTACTAGCAGTGGTTCCTCAACATATCCTTTGTTTTGTATTATAATTAATAACTATTAGTTCTCCCAATGATTTTTCAACATTTCCTTTGTATTGTATTATAATTAATAACTATCAGTACTGCCAATTATTCTTGATCATTTCCTTTGTTTTCTATCATAATTAATAACTATCAGTACTGCTAATGATTCTTTAACATTTCCTTTGTATAGTATTATAATTAATAACTATCAGTACTGCCAATGATTCCTCAACATTTTTTTCTTATATATTATAATAAATAACTATTAGTACTGACAATGATTCTTCAACTTTTCCTTTGTTTCGTATTATAATTAATAACTATCACTACTGCCAATGGTTCTCTAACATTTCCCAAGTTTCGTATTATAAGTAATAACTATCAGTACTACCAGTGGTTCCTCAACATATCCTTTGTTTTGTATTATAATTAATAACTATTAGTACTGTCCATGTTTCTTCGACATTTCCTTTGTTTCGTATTATAATTTTTAACTATCAGTACTGCCAATGGTTCTATAACATTTCCTTTGTTTTGTATTATAATTAATAACTATTAGTACTGACAATGATTCTTCATCATTTCCTTTGTTATGTATTATTAATTACAATCAAAACTGTCAATGATTCTTCAACACATCCTCTGTTTCATCTTATAATTAATAACTACCAGTACTGCCAATGGTTCTATAACACTTCCTTATTTTGTATTATAATTAATAACTATTAGTACTGACAATGATTCTTCAACTTTTCCTTTCTTTCGTATTATAATTAATAACTAACAGTACTGCCAATAATTCCTCAACATTTTTTTTCTATTATAATTAATAACTATTAGTACTGACAATGATTTTTCAACATTTCCTCTATTTCATATTATAATTAATAACAATCAGTACTGACAATGGTTCCTCAAAATTTCCTTTGTTTCGTATTATAATTAATAACTATCAGTACTGACAATGGTTCCTCAAAATTTCCTTTGTTTCGTATTATAATTAATAACTACCAGTACTTC
>NW_013671154.1:13752-17513 GCF_000517525.1 Limulus polyphemus
ATTTTTTTTCTCTTATATTATAATTAATAACTATCAGTACTGACAATGGTTCCTCAAAATTTCCTTTGTTTCGTATTATAATTAATAACTACCAGTACTTCCAGTGGTTCTATAACATTTCCTTTTTTTCATATTATAATTAATAACTATCAGTACTAACAGTGGTTCCTCAACATTTCCTTTTGTTTCGTATTATAATTAATAACTATCAGTACTGCCAGTGGTTCTATAACATTTCCTTTGTTTCGTATTATAATTAATAACTGTCAGTACTACCAAGGGTTCCTCAAAATTTCCTTTGTTTCGTATTATAAGTAATAACTATCAGTACTGACATTGGTTTCTCAACATTTTATTTGTTTTGTATTATAATTAATAACTATCAGTACTGCCAATGATTCTTCATCATTTCCTTTGTTTTGTATTATAATTAATAAGTATCAGTACTGTCAATGATTCTTCAACGCATCCTCTGTTTCATATTATAATTAATAACAATCGGTACTGCCAATGGTTCTATAACATTTCCTTTTTTTGTATTATAATTAATAACTATCAGTACTGACAATGATTCTTCAACATTTCCTTTGTTTCGTATTATAAGTAATAACTATCAGTACTGCCAATGATTCTTCAACATTTCCTTTGTATCGTATTATAATTAATATTTGTCAGTACTGCGAATGATTCCTCAACATTTTTTTTTCTTTTATATTATGATTAATAACTATCAGTACTGCCAATGATTCTTCATCATTTCCTTCGTTTTGTATTATAATTAATTACTATCAGTACTGCCAATGATTCTTCAACATTTCCTTTGTTTCGTATTATAATTAATTACTATCAGTACTAACAGTGATTCTTCAACATTTCCATTGTTTCATATTATAATTAATAACTAGCAGTATTTCCCAAGCTCTAGAAATTGTAGCAGTGCCAGGGAATAATGTGTTATAGAAATATATTTTTTTTAATTATGTGATGATTTCTAGAACTATTCCATTGGTGTGTGTGATGATCTGTAGAATTGTTTTTTTTAGTTGTGCAATGATCTGTAGATTTGGTTTTTTCACACATTATATTATTAATTTGTGACACTTCATAACACTATTACTTACTTTCTTTACAGATATATACTGATAGTAAAACTTTGCCCATCTTTAAAAATCATCGCAACTTAAATTCTTATGCTTCTGACTTTTTTCGTCATGGATCTGAAAAATGCATTGTCAAACAAAATGGACTAAAGGTAGGAGATGCTTGGTCTCTCCTTAAAGACTTCATGCTGGTTATAAAGTCAATCAGCATAGCTTTGAGTGAACTTGCAGAAGATAAAGTGGATGATGATGTCGTGCGAGCTTTTGCTCAATTAAATCGGGAATATTCTCGGAGAATTCGAATGAAATTTGTGGCATGAGTAATCACTTCAAGGTTGCTTAAGAATCATTAATGTGTAATAATTTGTTTTTTATGAGACTTATGTAGAATGATTATTTTCACATTTTCCTGTTATGTACAGGAGTTATCAAGGAGAAACATATCACTTTTAGTGCTTATTAAAATTATTTATTTACAATTGATTGTAAAATTTGAACTTGAAATAAAAAACATAAAACAGATAGTCCATTGTGTAGTTTTATACTGTGCTTTTATACAAATATGGTCTCAAATATAGTTGCAGCTTTGGTTTGATATCACACTCCTCAGGGGCAGTGAAAAGTAAATTCGAAATGTGTTTTTCGAATCTTGTACTTCAAGAGAGTTGTGTTATGGGTTTAATAAATACATATTTTTTTCAATCAAAGTTTGAAGTTTGTCTATATTGAAACTACAGATCACATAGTTCCCCCTAATGTGATGAAAAATGAAAAAAATCGATGTGGAAAGAAAATAAACTAGAAGTGAAAGATTTGTGGCTCATATGATCCTGAGTTCTTTTCTTTCAGAATACAACATCACTTGTTCAAGGTAATGTGAAATGATACTGTTGTTATGGGAATAAACTGGATTTGATGTGGTCATGTATCTAACAAGAATAGATCTGTTATGGAAATAATGTAAACAGATACGTTGTTGGTCTTATCTTGTTTTACTATTACACCAGACATTGGATGTTAAATGGGTAGTATACAACCAGTATTGTGTTTATCAACAGTTGAATTACTGAACATGACAGGACAATAATAACATATGTTATGTAAAAGATGAGATTGAGGAGGTGTAAAGTTATGGATAAGTATTGTGCCATGCCAACATAATTCATACTAAACATATTTTTCCAGTAAGTTTTAATTAACCTTGTCACACTCCCCTTATTAATACACAACTGTTTATCTTGTTTATTAAAACATAACATGAGGTGTGTAAGAATTTTGTATTTTTTCCAGTGTCAGTTGGTAGTAGGTATATTCAAGCTAGTCATGGAAAACTTCTCCCTTAAGTATTGTTTGTCCTACTAAAAGAATGGTTGTTTTAACCTTTTTAATGAAAAACGTAATTAGTTTAAAAATTTTAGTTGTGTACATAAATACATTAAAACCAAATTAGGTTAAAAATTTTAGTTGTGTACATAACTACATTGAAACCAAATTAGGTTAAGAATTTTAGTTGTGTACATAAATACATTAAATCCTAATTAGGTTTATAATTTTAGTTGTGTACATAAATACATTAAAACCTAATTAGGTTACAATTTTAGCTGTGTAAATAAATACATTAAAACCTAATTAGGTTAAAAGTTTTAGTTGTATACACAAATACATTGTTCGTGCTTCAGTTTTTGTAACCCAACAAATAAAAAAATGTGAGAAAAGCTCTATTTCATTATTGTATGTTAGCTATATGCATATTATCGAGTGTGAATTCTCACTATACACATTAAATGCTTACTTCCCATTAAAAAGTATCATATTGAGATTGAGGGACTTATAAGTATTGTTACGACAGCGGAAGTCACGTGACGTTGGTAACACATCATGAGATTCTCGAAGGATCTTGAATTGTCCTAGCAACTCTAGTCTGTTCCAGATGCCCTCTTTTTTAGTATATAACCCTGGCCAATAAAGCAGAATGACAGAGAGACAGAGATTGAAGATAGAGATAATCGAGTCAAGCTGTAAGTAAAGTGTGTGAATCACTATGATTATAGCGTGTGTTCATAAAAGTAGTCAAGTTTAAAGTGACTGTGGAAATTCTGTGTATTACAAAGTTGTATCGAGAAAGAATAAACTAGTTTTAATTAAGAAAGGACTTGTATGGCTGAAGTTTCTCGGAAAGAATTTCTACGGGAAATTAACAAACGACCAGAGACGCAACAAATTGGTGTCATAGAGTGGGACAGATAATAATAATAAAAAGAAGAAGATGGAAACAAGAGGTGGCAAATCATACTACAGCTTAGTAGATTTGATAACAGCAGTACAAGAACAGCAAAGGAAACAAGAAAAACGAGAAAAGAAACAAGAAGAACGAGAAAAGAAACAAGAGGAGAGACTACAGCAGTTGTTGGGGAAAAATGAAAAGTAACAAGAAGAGAAATTACAGCAGTTGCTGGAGGAAAAAGAAAAGAAACAAGAAGAGAGATTACAACAGTTGTTGGAGGAAAAAGAAAGAAACAAGAAAAGAGACAACAGCAGTGGCAAGAAAACCTGCAACAGTGGCAGCTCGAACAATAAACAAGAGAGACTATAGAAGTGGTTGGAGGCGAAAGAAGATAAACAAGAAGAGAGATTACAGCAATGGCAACTGGAACAAGAAAG
>NW_013671154.1:18513-25903 GCF_000517525.1 Limulus polyphemus
TTTGATAACTTTTTGGTAAATAAACATGTTTGTTGTCTTTAGTTTTTGTGTATTCATTGTATTGTATTGAACAAAATGGTTATGCGGCCCGCGCTCGTCATTCCCTCAGTAATTCTGGCCCGCTGTGAAAAAAGTTTGGTGACCCCTGGTCTAGAGGGAAGGCAGTTAATCAACAGAACCAAGTCAGCTCTTGGTCTGTTCTTGTTTTTAACTAACACTGGGTTGGTTTTGAATTTCGCGCAAAGCTACATGACGGTTATCTATGTTAGCTGTCCCTAAGTTAGCAATGAAAGATATAGAGATGGCAGCTAATCATCACCACCCACCGCCAACGAATAGTGGGACTGACTGTAACATTATAATGCCCCCACGACTGAAATGGAGAGTATGCTTGGTGAGAGGCGACCCTCAGATTGCGATATAATACTGGGAGTTTATCGTCAATCTTACACTATAATATATATAGTACAGCCATGGCTCCAAATTCTAGAACACAATTTTGCCGCAGCGGGATGCAAACCACGAACCCTCAGAATTATATTCTGGGTATGCAAATTATTGGACCACTCCATGCCCCATTTGTTTTATAGACAAAATGACAACAGTTGTTTACAAAGAGAACAAGCATTTGTATTGGAAATTTTTACTAAAGAAGTTACACATTATTTTTCAAGGACACATTCCACCCCTCCCTAGTGACTAAATCTCAAGACTTATAAAGCTAGAAACCGGTTTTTGATTCCTATGGTAAGCATATCACAGATAACTCATTGTGGTGCTTTATACTTAACAACGAATAAACAAATCACAGAGCCGTAGGAAGCGGTAACGGCAGTCAGGCCATGATCTGATCACTTTTTCATTGCATGTTTAGCTACAACTTATGTATTCAAACTTGCTTCTTTTAATTCAATACATTACAATGTGTATATGCAGTACTTGTAGTTAAGATTATAATGTTACGATCAATCCCACTTTTAGTTGGTAAAAGGGTTGTCAGTGGGTGGGGATGACTAGCTACCTTCCCTCTAGTCTTTCACTGCTAAATTAGGGACGGCTAGCGCAGATAGCCTTTTTGTAGCTTTGCGCGAAATTTAAACCAGTAATCCTTTTTCAAACCATGATGATATAACAAAATATAAATTTTCACTCTTGTTATTTATGAAAATATTTAGCAGTCAGGAGTTCGTAATCAACACGATACAATTTTAAACGTCACAAAATGTGCACTTAAAACATGATCACTTTAATCAAGATAAGTAGTACTTTGTGCTATCTACAAATGTTGTAAAGATTAACAGATTTATAAGTACAAATTAAGTAACGAAGAACAAACACAAGTTTAACAAAATATGAAGATGATTACCCCGATTAGTTTTGACGTACCCTTGAAAATGATATAATTGGTACGTCGAAACTAGTCGGGGTAATCATCTTCATATTTTATAAATTTATGTTTATTCTTCGTTACTTAATTTGTGCTTATATAACTGTTAATATTTACAAAATGATTACTTTAACAAAAATTAGCTCAAACACTTGTAAGTTGCATTTCAGTCATATGTACTTATTGAAAAACAGCAACATAAATACCGAAATTTAAGTTAATCGAGGGTTAAGAAAATTGGATTGATGGCAATAATCTTAATTATTTGGAAGATAACACTGATGGGAAAATGAGAGCTAGCTTTTGTGAAATGTTTTCTAAGTGTGGTGACAGGAAAAGCTTCTAGTATAGTTCTAAGTAATTTTTTGGAGATTCAATAAGACACAATATGGGTCAGATAAGATTTTACAATCCTTATTACTAACAAGCCGACCCTGAGAGTCACGCATCAATAGACAAGGGCGCTTTTTTATATGAACAAAATAATCCAAAACCAAAACCATACAAGTATGATTCAAAAGGGTGAAACGTATACATATATATATCTTAGTATCAGTATCGTGTTAGAATGCCTGATGGAAGTGTTATAAACGTCAGGTAATTATGCCTTAGACTGTGATATGGTTATTTATTAGATAAGGAGGTACACAAACATGGTTTCAACTTTTATGCTGATACTGATACAGTAATTGCGTAAACAAATAAAATTAACAAGGTTAAATAATATTAGTTTTCCGTCTTACTCTTAGAAGTTAGACTTAGTAGTACTGGTCTTTATCTTACTCTTATCCCAGGTAATAATATATATATAATAATAATTCTAGTATTAATAATCTAAATAAGCAATTTACATAAGTACATTTTATTGTTAACAATAACAGCTCGACACTCTTCGCGTCCCAATTTTCAGTTTCAACAAGTTGTAGTGTGTACATTATTTTTTTAGACTGAGTGTTTTAACTTGGTTGTTTTTACAATTGTTTGGCTAGAGTACATTAGTTAGAATATAGTAATTTATTGAGACAGTAAGTGAACTTACTAAGGAGCCTTAGTAAGTGAAGTCAGCGAATTATTCAAAGAGTAAGTCTGTTACATAGTGAATAGGTCTGTAAAGTGTAAATTACTGAGAGTGAGAGATAGTTATTTATTTCAGTTTTATCAGTTTTGAGTTTGAATTTGCAATGAATTATGAAGTACTAGAGACACAAATTGAAGTTTAAGGTAGAGTACATTTTGTAGAGTGAGAGAATTAGCAATTGCAACTAAGTAAATTTTTTGTGCTAGCAGTTAGTATATCTCATCAGCTGGGAACTTAGGCCTATCACTAATATCAGTGAACAAACATTTAATTTTTAGTTTTATTTAAGGATAACATGAGACCTTGTTGTCTATCAAGGCTATCACTTTGTCTAAACTATAAAAAATATCAATGCAAGACCTTATCATTTAAATATTTATCAAGCTTTCCCATAATTAAGTTAAATTATCTTAAATTTACTGCATCATTGCATGTACTACGTCTGAAGGCAACCCATACTAAAAGCCAATTACACTGTTAGCAAAATAAACCTATCCTGGTGAAGATGGCTCCTACCATCCAAGAATTTATATTTGTTGTACTATTCTCACCGTTAAGTATGAAGAAAGATGATTCATTGACATTATCAGTTCATATAACAATCTTAAACACCTCAGTCATAACCCCTGTAACTTTCTGTTTTTCAAAGTGAGAAAAATTTTGGCTCTACCACTAGCAATAACATGTTTGGATGCCTTTAGAAATTGAACAGCCAGAGCACCTAGATACTTTTCTTCCATTATACATTTAAAGCTATTACCATCAACATTATACTTATAATTTAAATTATAATATCCCATGTGCTTTACCTTGCATTTAGTATAATCAAAATCATTGTCATTTATTTGCCCAACTCATGAAATCCTCTTGTAAAGTAGCATCGTCTTCCTCACAGCCAGCAACACTCAAGACCTTAATCATGAACCAAATATAGGTTCATAATAGGGATAGCAAAGAATTGCACAAAACCCTAATAGAACATTTGGGTAAAAAGCATCTTAAACAGATTCAGTTTGACCAATACTTTTGAAACTTTTATTATTGACTGCTAAGGCTGTATACATATAAAAATGCAGAAAAAGCATGTATGTTAGACTTACAAGGAGCAAACATCTGCACAAAATGGCCCGTTTGTAATTATTATTATTCTCTTTCCAGCCTACAAAAAAATGGCTTGGTATATTGCACCCCAACCTTTTGTAGAATACTAAATAAGGTATTACAAGTGACATGGGAGGTACTGAAAAGTCGATTTGTTTCTTATATGTATAAAAAACATCATAATTAAGTAAGCTTCCTTACAAACATCTGATGTTTCCTTAATATATATATATATAATGTAGTTACACAGAAAATATAAATGTTTATTGTATTCTTAAACAAATCTCCAGCTGTATCTTAACATTTTGCCTCTCAAACTAATGTAATCAAATAGTCAATAGGTACAGTAAATCATCATGAACCGTATCAGGTAACTACCAGTTATGTTTATTATCATTACAATATATAAAGTTAGCTACTAAGTAAATCTGAATAAAATAGAAAAAAAGATTAGATTTAGTAACCCAACCATCCCATAATAATCAGATATTAGCCTTCTTGTATAATCCTTCAAAGACCCTACTTCCATCCTAACATTTTTCTTCGCCATAATGAATATAAATATATTATTAATATTAATCTTTATATTTTGGCCAACCTGTTTTCAACTTTTTTGTTTGCATAATATTCTGTTTGACCAACTTTCTTGATCTATAAGCCTTCAAGTCTCCCAACAGAGCAGTCAGTTTTATGCTTTATAAACTTATAATACTTTTCTTTACTTCTGTCTTTTATGTCTTTTGTGAACCAATTTAGAATTTTACTTGCAGTCACCTTTTTCTTCCTATATTGATCTTGAATATTTAAAAATTATTTCCACATTTGATCAATATTTTCAATTAATGCAGTTGCACAGTTTTGCAGCAGGTAATTCTTGTTGCATCCCTTTGAAATTTGTAACGAAAATGACATTATTCCTGATATCCATAGGTAGTAAAACATTCAGCTAATAAAACAATGATCACTCTCACCCAAATATTTCCCTATGTGTATCCTTTTAACCATTTCTTTATTAGAAGTTAATAAATTTAAAATAGCATTGCTCCCAGTAGGTTTCCTAACCAATTATTGAAGAAAACCATCCTAAACAGTTTCTAGAAACCTGTCTCTCTTGGTGACTGTCCGGTATTCTCAAGGCTCTGTTGTCACAAATTTTTGATTTTCATAATATAAGTCAAAATTGAATGAATAAACAAACTTGTAGGTCCATAATAGATGAGTGCAACCTCAAATGATAAATTTAAAGGGTACATCTGGGCAGGGTTTTGAGAGAACAGCCATCCTTGCTGGCTTTCAATAGAAACAGCAAAAATATTTAAATCAACATTATTGTGTACAGCTCATTGCATTGGCTAGGTGTCAAGATAATTTTACTGACTGAAAGCTTTTAACATATTTAATGAGTTTGGGATATAACATTCATTGTCACAGCTCTATGGAATAAAAATCTTGAATGTACATTTTCTCAGAAGAGCTAGATTCCAAAATCCAATCCTGATGTATAAGTATGTGGCCTCTGCAGCTAACACTATACATATATACAAGAAAATAACATCATAAATAATGATAAACATTGTTCATCCATTTATGAAAAATTGCAACCATTTAGTTCATAAAATTTCACAAATTTAATCAAACGATCAATTTAACATCTTAATTGTTAAAAAAAAACTCGCATCTTTGGACTATCAGGCATTTGGAGTAATGGAACCTCAACTAACAGACCATCATTGTCTCCCTCATGAGTTAAATGTAACAATTCTTAATTTATATATCTGAAACTAAAATCACCTATAATTATGATTTCATTAAAGTTAATCTCACCGTAGAATTTCATCTGGTGGTCTTATCTGTCTCTCTATCCTTATTAAATAACCTCTAACTGTATTTCAAAGAAATATTTGTCATCAAAATTGTTTACATCTAACCAAGTTTCAGTTATTCCAACAAATATTGTTGTTTAAATGGTTTAATATTCACATATTTTGTTGTTCACTGGAGGGAGTTTTACATGATGTAATGATTGTACAAGTCTTACAAGTTTCATGAAAGTCTAAGCCTTGCAAAATATCTGAAACATTCATGAAATAGTGTAACAAAATAAAAAACTAGATTGTGTCTGTTTATCAGTGATTCAGTCCTTGAGTTTGTTATCAGTAATCATAGTAGTAGTTAGTGAATCAGTTTTGTAACATATTAAAACAAAATTCCAAGAAAACCATGGTTGAACAAAAAACAATTTACTAAACTTTAACAACCACAGAAGTTCAAGCAATTGGAATACTAATTTTATCACTTAGATAACTTGGATGACTTGTAAAGTACAACATTATCATTGTCAATCTGTAATCAATAGTACATTTGTTTGACATTAAACTTAGCATTCTATTTAACCCAAAAATATGATACAAGAGTACTTTTGGAAGGAGAATCTTTCGAAAATGCTGTTTAACGTATCATAACATAATGTTTTGGGACAACAAGGGAGCTATTGGTCCAACTCGACTTTCTCATTGTCTAAACTAAACTAAAACTATTAAATAAATAAATTTAAAAAAATAAATTTTAAAGCCTGCTCTTATCATTCATATTGTTATCAAGCTTTCTCATAAACTCACTTAAATTTACTGTTAGAAAAATGAAGTTGTCTTATGTGAAGATGATTCCTACCTTGCCCAAACTTATATTTATGTTTCCTAGTTCTACTGTTCTCATTGTTAAATATAAAAAAGATGATTCCTACCTTGCCCAAACTTATATTTATGTTTCCTAGTTCTACTGTTCTCATTGTTAAATATAAAAAAAGATGACTCCTACCTTGCCCAAACTTATATTTATGTTTCCTAGTTCTACTGTTCTCATTGTTAAATATAAAAAAAGATGACTCCTACCTTGCCCAAACTTATATTTATGTTTCCTAGTTCTACTGTTCTCATTGTTAAATATAAAAAAAGATTATGCATCAACATTATCAATTCCCTTTGCAATCTTAAACACCTCAATCAAATTCTCCCTAAGACTTCTTTTTTTCATGAGAAAACAAGTTGAGAGATCCTAACCTCTCCTTGTGTGACAACCCCTCTATCCCAGGTATTATTCTAGTAACCCTCCTCTGAACCCTTTTCAATAATTCAATGACCTTCCAAGGTAGAAAGCCTCAGACTGAACATAATATTACAAATGTGGCCTAACCAGTGACCTATACAATGAAATTATAACCTCTTTAGACTTATATTCAGCATTTCTTTAGATACAACCTAAAATTCTATTTGCCCTACCACTAGCAACAGCACACTTCTTAGATCCAAATTATACTTATACTTCAAATTATGATAACCCATATGCATTATCTTACACTTATTATAATTAAAACTCATTTGCCATTTATGTGACCTCTTTGTACTCATTTAAAGTCTTTATAGATTTAAAAATTCTAACTTCAAATACAGTATGTTTATCTTCACAGAATTTGGCAGTCTTTCAGTTACTATTATTAGTTTTTCACATACAAAAAATCATATTTTTTAGTGAAGTATTTTTAATAAAATAAAGATTTGTCCATGAATTCATCGAGTATTTGTTTTTAATAGTCTATGTGAAAAGTAATTTTCATGTTAAAATTAAAAATACTTTTCCTCATCTCAAAAATCTCAAAATTTCTCTGTGTAATTTCTAAAACCTCCTAAATGCATTTCAAACGTTTTTTTTTCAGTAAAACTTCATAGTTTATCTGTTATTTTCCCTACCCTATCTCAAAACAGAATTGGTCAATTTGACTGACCTTGTAACCAAAAAAAATTTAAATAAATCTAAATTACCTTTTT
>NW_013671154.1:26695-42103 GCF_000517525.1 Limulus polyphemus
GCATTTCAAACGTTTTTTTTTCAGTAAAACTTCATAGTTTATCTGTTATTTTCCCTACCCTATCTCAAAACAGAATTGGTCAATTTGACTGACCTTGTAACCAAAAAAAAATTTTAAATAAATCTAAATTACCCTTTTTTTCTTTCTAAAATGACTTCAAATTGTAACATGAAACTACATTCGTTCATCCTAAGTAGCTCTAAGTTCATAACTCTCTACATCTATTTATAATTAAAATTTATTGTTTTACTACCCTTTGAACTGTGTCTAACAACTATCCACACTATTATACATTGTAAATCACTTGGGGAAATGTGCAGCTCATGTTATGCTAATGAATTACATTACCCAAGAGCTACTACGAGCTGCTCGTATGTGTGCTTCATGAAACATTTTTATTATAATATTTTGATTTTACCTAATCTAATCTTAACTAACCTAAAAGGATCTCTCTTTTAACATTTTAGTTACTTTTATAATTATACATAAAGAATAAACTTGAAAAACAAGAAATTAAATACTTAACCAATCTTCTTTTTTCTTGCTATTGATTGTCAAAGAGAGTTAACCCTAATTATTTTATACTAATGATAGTAATGCTATTAATAATTTTTATTTAATTAAATAATGCACCAAAGAATATAGACTAATAACATGCAAAAAGTAGACAAATACCTCTCAAAGATTTTCTGGTTTCCTAACTATACGACAAGAGACATTACAAATTCATCCAAGATAGTAGTTAACTTTCTCACAGGAACGATGCTGGTACTCTGAGTTGAATTGATATTTATCCATTCAGAACATAATATTATACAATATATCATTTGATAGATGAAAACCTTTTCTTTCTATTGGTTAAAAATAATATAATATTAAACACAAGAAAGAACTATTGACAAATTCTGAAAGAGAGGATGTGACAGGTGAGAGTGGCAAGAGGGGTCTTATTTTCTATTTGATGGCTCTGTAACCAAACAAAATTGAAGGCTATGAAAATTATGCTCTACTTGAGCAATGACAATATTATAATAAGTAATTTACATTAAATTTCATACTTGTTGGAGGGGTGGTACGTAAATTAGAGAAGAGGGGATGCCTAGAGAAAAAGTGTCACATTTCTTACACTAGGGAAAATTCAGGATCTTTTTTTGATATTACCTAATCAAATTAAGAACTTCAAACTTGTATACTTTTAAAATGTAGGTTATTAGCTATGATTTTATGCTATACTAATTGGTATAACATGAACAAATAAAAAGTAGTTTCATTAAATTTTGAATGTAACTTACTAAAAAAACCTCATGATATGCACAGTAGAGAATGCCTGGCCTGGGGTGAGAGGGGTAATTACTGCTGGAAAGTCATTAGACATTTTCTTCTTCAAAAAGCCAAGGAGACAATGTTGTAAAGAGAGTGATGAGGTCTTACCAAAAAAGAAATAAAGTAGATTAATTTGAAAAATGATTTGTGGCAACCTTGTCCAATTGCAATACCTTCATGTCAGTTCTTTCTCTGGTTAACTGATTGTTGCATTATTTTGTGACAGCTGAAATATTTGGTATTTCTTGCTGTTTAAATTTTACTTTATATACCAGGAGCTATTTTGTTCATGAAATGCCATGTATGATACAATTAAATATTAGGGTTTGAAGCTGAATTAATGTGTGTTGTTAGAAAAAAAACATACCATTTGCTTCTTTATATTAGTGGATGTATTTACAGATGGTTAAGACTTCATAACATGTTAAAATGATGAATATTAAAAAGCAATATTTGCTAATTGCTAATCAAATTCAATACTTATTAGCAGTTTCTGCTAATCAAATCCACCAATTTTGTCCCCAGCAATATTACTGAAACGCCTGACAGCAAACTTCACAGAACTAATTGTATCAACTTCTATAATTCACTCGATCTATTATTATACTTCGTAAACACAAAAAGTGTGGATAAATGAATATTGCTAAAGGACCACACATAGTGGTAACATAAATCTGACAAATTACAAGTGGTTTTAGTTGATTTGGTTACAATTTCAGTTTAGGTGGTTCTAACTTTGTTATCAACTCATAGGTGGTTCTAACTTTGTTATCAACTCATAGGTGGTTCTAACTTTGTTATCAACTCATAGGTGGTTCTAAATTTGTTATCAAATTACAGATGGTTCTGACTTTAGTATCAACTCATATGTGGTTCTAACTTTGTTATCAGCTCATAGGTGGTTCTAACTTTGTTATCAAATCATAGGTGGTTCTAACTTTGGTATCAAATTACAGATGGTTCTGACTTTAGTATCAAATCATATGTGGTTCTAATTTTGGTATCAAATCATAGATGGTTCTAACTTTTGTATTAACTTGTATATTATAATTCAAATTTTCATATTATACATTAGTTAATTTCTTAATCTAAAATTAAATATTAAAACAAGATTCCTAAATATTAATTTTTGTGTGTCATATGGTATGTTGAATGAAGCTTTGGTTCAGATTAGATGTTTGAGATGTACAAATGCAAAGGCTATAGTTTCTTACAAACTGGATACTCAACCAATATTGATAAGCTATGACATGAAATAAGAACCTCCTATCTTTTCTATTTTCTGAGATATTAATATTTTTATTGAATCAACCAAGGTGGTCCCAACATCTTCCATTTTTGTAAAATACGTGCTTACTTGCACCTACTTTGCTCAATGGAGTGTGTGTAACCAATCAAAAGCTTGGTTTTCTCGGCCTCCGTAAAGTATGTACACAGGGAACCCTTTCTTTTCATGGTAGAATCAAAGTGGTAAGGTAAGACATTATGGAGCTAAAAAAAATCATACATTTTTAGACCCAAATACAGCTTGTAATTACTAAGTCTGATAAATTATTGTGGAATTCTGTGGTATTGTTATAATAATTTATAATTTTTTGTTATTTCAAAATATATTCATAAAACCTAAAATAATTATTTTGTTTACGTATTCCACATGCAAAGTTTGAAAAGGCTTAGGAACTTACAGCAAGCGGCAAACGAGTACAAAGTTAGTTAGTAAAAGAGATCATTGTTTTCTATAGTTCTTAATTTGCTGTTCTATGTTTTACGAAAAATAACTCAAATTTAAGAACTTATTTATAAATAGAAATAATATATATACATATGTAATATATTATAACTGAAAGTTGACTGTATTTTACAAAATACTGGTCCACTACAAAAAAGCCAAGACAGTTCAATTTGTAAAGGCCAGTTTTATACTCTTTACATGCACCGTGTCATTGCAACTTCTGTAATGTTAGGTAGAATGTTATGTTAGCTGAAATTTCAATAAAATAAAAATAATAAATAAATAAATAGACATATATATATATATATATATATAATTTTAAAAATTTAAGCTATTTCAGCTGAACATTTCTGGTTTCATGCTATAATTTGTAGTCATTATAGAAGAAAAAAAAAGAGTACTTTATATGTATTTCCTAATTTTTTATGTTGGTTACAAGATTGGTCAAATTGACCAAACCCATACAGAGATACAACTGTGAAAACAAATATGATATGAAGTTTTTTCTAAAAAAAAGGTTTGATAATTATCTGGAGGTTATAGAGATTTGCATGTGATATTTGACAATCTTCTGTTGCATAAAAGTATTTTTAATCATAAAATCAAAATTACTGTACATGCTAGACAGTCAACATTGAAAAAGAAAAATGCATGAGTAAATCATTACTTAAAAAATTGATATTTTGTATACAAAAGCCTTGTGATGTTTACTGATAATTGCAAAATATTATAATAATATGCTTACTGTATTAAAACTTGTAGTATGAAAACTATAACAAGCAGAAGGTAGTTACAAAATCGGTCCATGGAACTAAGCCCGTAGTGTGAGAGTTAAGAGACTTATCTGAATTCTTGGAGGAATTATAAATGCCCATTTTCTATATGAGTTACTGCATATATTCAGTGGAACATTTGTAACATCATTGATGTCCAGAAGCATGGTAACTTGTATTCATTATTTAAATTTGTATGCTGTAAAAACATACTTACTGAAATTGGAAGACAGAACTTGGGTAATTATATTTACATTCGTTAGTACAGTAGTATGGTATATTCTGATAAGATTCTCTCCCTCCGCTCACAAGATTATCTTTTCTTGTTTTATGCTGTCCTCTGTATGCAAACTTTTTCAGAAATGCATACCACAAGCCTTCATCATCCCTCTGTTTGAACCCGTCTCATGCAAATCATCATGCGTCATCTATCCACCAATAGGAGAGCACAACTATGAAGTGATACATGTGACTCCCCCTATGAGCCACTACCGAACTATCACTTCTCGTTTGGCAGCTGTCAAGTTCAGATGATCTTTCTTATGTTGTTCAGTTACATTGAAGTGGTTTATTTTTCATTTTTCATTATATTTTTCTTAACTTTATATACTACACTTCACAGTTGTGGAGTTAATATTTTTATTAAAGTATTATTTCCTTATTTTTGCTGCTTTTTCCTGCTTATGAATTCTAAAGTTACAGTCACCACTTCTGATTCTTCGCCAGTAACTGATGCCATATTTCATCCATGAGCATGGGTAACCCGTCCGGGTATATATCGTTGGTCATTTGCCAGGAGATTGATCTGTATAAGAGCCGACCTCTCTCGCCTGCTTCTGCCCTACCTCCTCTTGAGTCTTTCAAGCTGGGCCAAGCTTTTTTGACCAACGGTTGTTGGGGTCAGTTCTACCTGTTTGGGGGGGGGGGGGGTGAACTCCGATTACCCTGTCCAACTTACCCAATCCCAATTTTCTCGCATTCTGAATGGAAATTGGCCTGTCACACTCATCAGCTCCTGTCCATAGTTGCGCTACTGGGCTGGTTGGTCAAATTGGAGAAGTCTTTCCTTTGTCCTACCCAATACCTTATCTATTTGGGTGTTTTCTTTCAACACCCACCTCAGTCGGACCCAACCTTCTCCTCTCTGGCTCCATTCTATGGAAGGACTATTCGGAAAGCCCTGTCTTTTCCCTCACTTACAGCTCTCGAGCAAAGTTCTATCACTTTTGGGGATGTCATACCCCTGGGCAGGGCCCATATGCGATTTATTCAATGGGTTCTTCACAATCAATGGAACCTCACCCAGAATCCCTTGAATACTTCTATATCCCCTCATCTCTTGTAGATGATCTCCATTGGTGGTTGAACAAGACCCAAATGTTGGTGGGGGTCCTGCTTCCTCCTCCTCCGTGCCCAGATTTACATCTGTTTACAGATGTATCCCCTTAGTGCTGGGGTGCCAGGGTGGATCACCAGGAGGTTTTGGTTGTTGATCTGGGGAGGAGAGTTCTCTTCACAACAATGTTC
Source organism: Limulus polyphemus (assembly GCF_000517525.1). Taxonomy (NCBI): domain Eukaryota; kingdom Metazoa; phylum Arthropoda; class Merostomata; order Xiphosura; family Limulidae; genus Limulus; species Limulus polyphemus. Next base: position 32,051 of record NW_013671154.1, read on the forward strand.
TTGAACTCCTGGCTGTTCATTGGGCTTTGGATCATTTTCTTTCTCTTACCAGCCACCAGATGGTTATGATCCATTCCAGCAATTCTACCATGGTGGCTTATATCAATGACCAAGGTGGCACTAGGTCCAGATCCCCATGTTTTTGCAATATGGATCTTTATTGGGTCCAAATATATCAAATTCATTTGATGGTGTGTCATGTACCGGGTGCTTTCAATCTCGTAGCCCATTGTCTTTCCCAACTGGATCGCGTTTATCCCACGGAGTGGTCCCTGCATCCTGCTGTTTTTGGTGGCTGTTTCTGCATCTCTGTATGCCCCATATCAATGCTTATGCCACCACCCTCAATCACAATTTACCTTGGTTTTGGTCCCCGGTTCCCCCTCCTTGAGCCTTGGCTGTTGATGCTTTCAGCCAGGATTAGTCTCATCTGTTCTTCCATGTTTACCCTCCCACTTGTTTACTTCATTGAGTGGTCTCTCTCATCCATGGCACTCTGTGCACTGTTCTTCTGATTGCTCCTTACTGGCCTGCTCAACCTTGGTTCCCTCAGTTGCTGCAAATTCACATGGTCCCTCCCATTCTTCTTTGTTTCCATCCTGACTTGCTCCATCAACCCCAGTCACCAGCACTCCATCCTGCAGCATCTTCACACCTGGCTTTTGTCAGGTCCTTGGTGAGGAGTTCAGGTTTCTCTCACAGAGTAGCTTACATTTAGCTCGTTCCATTTGCCCTTCTTCTTTTTTGGCCATTTAGCAAGTGGAGCATTTATCGCTTCTGGGCATTGACTTGAGGTTTCTGGGCTTCTCACCTAATGGTTGCTTTTATCTCTGAGTTTCTCATGTGGCTTTTTGAGAGGTGTTCTTCAGTCTCCTTGATTTTGGGGTTTTGGGCAGTGTTATCCCATACCTTGTGTTTCCTTGTTTCCAAAGGGTCTTTGCTTCCCTGGCCTTTCCATGTTGACCTATTCCTTCTGGCTCCATCAACCACCGATTCATGCATCCCTCCCAGACTGGGACATTAATGTGGTCCTTCATGCTTTCACTTTGCCTCTGTTTGAACCTGTGTATGTGTTCCCTGTTTCACCTCTCTTTGAAGGTGTAATTCCTTCTGGTCTGTAGGCATCATAGTTATGATATTTTTGGAACTTGTACCACTCCTCCTACCTTATCCTTTATCCATATTGTGCTTTCCTTCCTAAGATCTCTGCAGCTCAAGAAGTTCAGTCCTTCTTTTCCTATATTTGCTTATCCTCTATATGTCATCTTTTCAATCATCCTGAACTAGATAGTCTCTTCTGTCCTGTCTGTGCCCTCCTTTGTTATATTGCTTGCATGGCTTCCTTCTGGGGTCCTTTTTCCCACCGTTTCTTTACCACTTGGCAACCTTTCTCTTCCATGATCTTTCCCTGGTTGCCCTGACCAATTGGGTTCAACGTTTGATTCAGTTGGTCTATTTCTCCTTGTCTCCTTCACAGCATAAACTCTTTCACATTTCCTCACATCAAATCTATCACCTTACCTTCTATCTTGCCTCTCGTCTTCATCGGCAATTGGAGGAAAATCTGTGATCAAGCATGTGGATGACTCTACACACATTCATCTCCCACTTCCTACACCATATCACTGTTTCTGCTTTCTTGGGGTATTGCCTGCTGCCTATGGCTATTTTATACACTTTAACATGGCTGTGACATGAGGTAAGTCCTTTCACTGCCAAATTTTTTCTATGAAACGTTGTCTACAATGGTGGAATTTTTGGCAAGAAATGCCTGTTTTGAAATGCATTATTTTAAAATCCCCAAGTCACCCTAAAATGAACATATATGCACTGCAAATGTTAGGAAAGAACATTAAAATAATAAATGAAACATTTTAGAGGAAACATAATGTTGTTTTACTACCTTTTTTTCTTTTAACATCTGAAATGCTTGACCATGTGGTACTTCGTGAAGCAGTCCGGAAGACACATGGGCAGGCATTGCCCCTTCCTATCCTTACAGTTCATGCATCCATGTCTGATTTGCTTTCTCTTTGAATGTGAAGGGCTTTCACTGCAGACTACATAGCTAGGCTTGTATTTAGGATGTGGATAAGCCATTGGAAAGTCGAACCCCCCCCCCCCCACTCCTCCCTGTACTCTGGGTTATCCGTCAACCTTCTCCCTTTCTTTCCAAATTTATTCGGAGGAATAGAAGCACAGATTTGGTTGCCATCTTTTTTCCTGAATGAACATTTTTTAAATTATGGTTGGCAGTTATATACAGTATATAAGAGTTGACTAGTGCTGCCTCTCTGATGAACTGATAAATTGTGTGGTACTACTTTTTTGCATTTGTGTTGATATGGGTAGCTGGTACATTTCTGGTCAAACAAGTCAACTCATCCCATTGAAGCATTGTAATTGCAGGCCACATTTGGCTTTTTCACATCCCTAAATCTAGTCTCTGGATCAAATTTGTTTTTGAGTGTTGCCGTTATTATCGATTGTCGAGAGAAAGTTGACCCTTGCAGTGTCATACCAGGAGCAGACAAGCATATCACCATTTCTGTAATAAACAGGATCATCACCTTTCATCAGCTGTAACTTTGCTGGCCTAATTTCGTCAGGAAGTGCTCTTCTATTCAATCTCACAGTTCCATAGGCACCAGTACCCTGTTCCTTGAGGGCTTCAAAGAGGCCAGGGCTGAAGTAGAAGTTATCAACATATAAATGGTGGCTGAGGTTCAAGTATCCATTATTGCCCATCAGTTTCATAACAACATTATGACCCAAGCCTTGCTCTGGTGCCTCAGGGTTGTTGTCTCAGTATAAACATCTCAGTCTAACAGATAACCCAACTTGCTCTCACACAATGGCCACAGTTTTATATCTCACCTTGTGGGTTTGTTTGATATGTACTGATGAAAGTATATCCGTCCCTTGAATTTCCTCATCGATTATTCATTTGTAAGTTCACAATGTGGAATGTAATACTGCTTATACAGTGGCTTCACAATGTTCATGAGGGGAGAAATTTTATATAAAGGATCATATCCTTCCTCTCCGCATGGAACCCTCTGAGAATTTTTACAAAAATGAAGGAACGAGCTGATCAGCTGGTAATGATTGCATGGCAATACATTTCGATAACCAGGGGACTGAGCTAGACCCCCAGTTGCCAAGTAGTCACTAATCCTTGGCTTGGAACACAATCCCATCATTATCTGCAAGCCAACATAGGCTTTGATATTATCTGTAGTACACTCAGTCCAATCATTGTAGCGAGAATTTTCAGGGAGGTCTGCAAGATTATCAAAGAACTCCAGGGTGTAGATGTTATTCATCTCACAAATAAGCTCAAATACTTCTTGAGGGAATAACAAGCAGAAATAATCTACACGGTGGTTAATGTCAGGCAAAGTGTTGGACTTTTGGCATAAGCTGGGCACCAAATTGGGATATAATTGTCATAATCATCATCAATGACACACTCATGATCAGCATCAGCCACGTCCCCATGGCTATCATCATCATCACTGTCCCTGTGCACTGTATCATGTGTATTATCATTACTTACAGCATTATTGGTATCTGTATCACTGTTTTCCCAATCATCATTACCAAATTCACTCAATTCTGAGTCTGAATCTCACATTATTTCTTCTGGTCAGTGCCCTCAAATTGGGTCAAAAGTCAAGAATTTCACAAAAATAACATCCATGACCAAGGAAATTACACTAAATTACATTGTGGTTGCCTAGAAACTATGCAGATGTAGCATGGAGTAAATTACAGACCAGTAAATGGAACTATGTCAGAAATTTGACATAGTCACATTCAGCATTCTAGCTGGAATTCGACTAAAGTCGATTAATGCCTGACCAGGTATTCTGTCTGTACTTGGAACTGGTTCCCTTAGATGACTGTAGCCATTAGCAGACATTTTGCTATCAAATCCACACAGTAAGCCATGTTGATTCTTATACATTTTCCATTGCTACGTATGCCCACCCTTGAGGTGGGGTGTTTCACAAGATCACTAGAGTGTAAATTCCTTGTGATAAATGCATCATAATATGCCCGTCCAAGACTGTACCATCCATGGATGGCATGGGTGAAACAGAAGGGGATTGCTGTCCATCCCTGGCATGCTTAGATTGAATAAATAAGAGTGGTTTTCCTTTCAAAATAGGGTTTTGTGATTACCCATTGCACTGTCTCATGTGTTGCAGTTCCATTTCACTACTTCTCCTTTTTTTGAAGTGCAGTATGGGAGTCCTTACCACTTACCAGTTCCAAGTCACTGAAGTGGTTGACCATGGAGGCAGCTTGCTGGATGGGTTCCACAAATGTTCAGTTCAGAGTAGGGTGGTGGTGTTCTGCCAGTGTAGAAGGAGTTACAAGATCCTCCAGATGAGTAACTAATTCCCAGATATGAGATGCCCAAATGCAGTTCACCCCTCTGACTGGGTGTCCTCCTCCTACCCTCATGTGGATGCTGGTACCCAGTGAGTGAGGTTTTGGAGATCAAGTGAACCAATCTATAAGTCCTCACACATGTTTCATGTTGTCCATCTTCCCCTCATGACTTTTCTTCTGTGTTGTGGGTCACTGAAGGTTTATGTGGCCTGTTTCCACTTCTATTCTTGGTTTTTCCCTCACAGGGTGATGAGGTTGTTACCAACCTGGGCTTGTTTTGGGTTGGTTTCACAATCATGGTGGTTGAATGCATGCGATGGACTTCTCTCTGATTCTGGATGACACATTCCCAGATCCCTAGCATTAGGTTACCTTGTGAGTTGCTGGAGTCGATTATTAGTTTCCTAACTAAATCTGGGACTTGAGGTGAAGACAGTATGATCCTCATCCTACCCTCGTGAGGATGTCAGTACCCATTGAGAGAGGTTTTGGATGTAGTTGACTTACCAGGTATGATCCATCACACCATAGCCACTATATGCCATTGGACACATCCTCACTTACCCACTTTCTATTGTGGGATTGAGTGATTCTGATTTCTGTTTAAGATCACATTGCTAAACTATCCTCGCCCACGCGGATGTGCTGCTTTCATTTTACACCATGTTTGGTTCTGTTCCTCTCATTTTGTCCTCTGGGTGCTTCCGGAAGAAAAGCCTGTGCTTCCCTTGCACCACTCCCTCCTCCATTATCGGAAGTTATAATTTTTCTAAATGAAAATATATTTCCAGTAGTTACTTTCCTCCCCTCCTCCTCACAATCTTCCGGTGCTTGCGACTGCCAAAGTGATAGTTTGGTAGTGGGAGTCACATGCGTCATGTGATAGTAGTGATCTCCTATTGATGGAGAGGTAACGCTTGATGATTTGCATGAGATGTGTTGGGACTTTGGATTCCAACAGAGGGATGATGAAGGCTTGTGGCATGTGTTTCCGAAAAAGTTTGCATACAGAGAGCAGCACAAAATGAGAAAAGCTAATCTTGTAAGAGGAGGGAAGTACCTATCAGAAATACATTTTCATTTAGGAACATTATAACATTTGTTTAAAGAATTGTGGATAATAATGCATGATATTGTGTAATGTTATAAATATGTATTGAACATTTACAAATTATTACCCTGCTGTAAGGAGTGAAATGTTGTTGTTATTCTGTTGATATTAGTAACTTACATAAAGTTTGTATACATTGTATTGTGGCTTATTATTGTATGTTTGCTGGGTGTAGAGATAATTGAATAATTTTATCCATGGAATTTTCTTAATGAATGTATGATTTTTTTAACAGAAAATGTTGAATATAATTTTTGAAACACAGAATGCACATAGACCAGATAAGAGGCAATATAGTTTAACAATTGATGTCAGAAATGCTCATCTCATTCTTTAATGGAATGCTTGACTTTATTACTAGGTTGTAACTTTTAGGTTTTAACTATGTGTAAAGACATCCCACTTTGTCTCCCCTATCTACATAGATTATACAAACAATAAATGTTTGAATATTTATTACAACTATTATTATTTTCAACATTTGCTACTGCAATGAGATATTCCTTTGAGATTTTTACTTCCTTGTTGTTCTATGTTTCTGATTATATATATGTATATTCCATTCAAACATTTAATTTGTAGTTAATGTAATGCTAGTTCCACAAAAAGTTTGTCAAATAGTCAATTTTAAACATTTTTTTAAATTGTAGGGCAGGTACATTGTGGCAATACTTAATGGGGTGATCCATTGTCGTCACCGTGAAATTTCCTATGTATACATGCATGCTTCAGTGTATTCATTATTGTATTAGATCTTCTTTATGAAAATTTTATCTAGTTTTTAATAATTTCATGTACTTAGGAACATGCAAGAGATAACCTCGAACAACAGTGACTTCAGTATCGGAACTTTTCCCAAGAAGCGTAAAAATAAAGCTCAAATTGCATCTATTCTTGTTGCACTTTTGATGTTTTTTCTGTGGCTAAGCATCAATTTTTCACATAAAATTGAAGTTATAGAGGCTGATGTGTTTACCGAAAAAGGTATGTCATATTTACATGCTTTTGAAATATTATGAACATTTATAAATACTATGATAGATATCAAAAGGTAATGTTGGTGGGACATATTTATTCAAATGGTAAATGTTTGTTTATAAGAAGTGACTGGACAAATGAGTTTAAAGTCATATATATCAATTATTTGTAACTAAATTCAGGGATAATGGTAGAAAATACAGTGGAATTATATGTGAAAAATATATTGTGTTGCAAGTTTAAATGAAAATTGTGATTGATAAAGTATCTGATTAAACAATTTGTAAGAAATCAAAAATGTTAATCAGATAACTCAGTCTGTTTGAAATATGAGATAATTTCACATCCAGATGCTTACATACCATAATTCAGATAGGCTTATTATAGAATTAGTTGTCTTAGTTAGTAAGTTTGTGATATTATATGTGGATTTTATCTTTTCAATGAGTCTTTGAATTAACTATCAGTCCGAAGGCTATACAAAAGTGACGTCTGTAGGAAAAGCATACCTTATTCAGTTGCATATTACAACATACAAAAACATAATAGGTTCATGATAGTTTGAAAACGTATAAAATATCAGTTTAGTATAATAACATTATAATTTTTAAACATATTATGGGATAAATAGTTAATAATTTTTTCTCCATAAATGTTGATAACTGAAAATATTTGCACAGTGTTTTTGTATGGTGACTTTTTTGATGTTGTTAATCGTAGATATTTTTCTTAACAAGCCAAGGAATGTGTCGGAGTTTAGCCATAAGAACATGCTGGCATAGTGCTGTTACATTGGTTAAAATTCAGTTTTAGCAAAGATTGGCTTTTTATGAACAATAGCTCACTCTGCTGTGGAAGTGCTATTCTGTTGTATTTACATCTAAAAATAAGTTGTGTATTAGAAAAAAGAACATATTTTTTTTTTAGTTGAATCAGATTATAACTTTCAGGAAACAGGTATGAAATTCTTATGGTTACTAATATAGATCAAAGTAAGATAAATGAAACACAATATTTATAAGTTACATCAAATTAAATATTACTGGTGTTAAAATGTAACAGTAATAAATAATAACTGATACACAATGGTTTATACTGATGAATTCAAAAGTAAAACCTGTAGCCACCATCCAGGTGTGTCAGTGGTTTGGACTTCACAAATATACTGCAACAGGAATCTAACATTGGAGGGAAGAGAGCATGTACTGAACTCCTCTAGTGTGTTAACAGATAAATAATAAAATAAATATTATAAAATGATACAAATCCTAACGTCATTTCACAAGCTGGCAAGGAAGATTTTATTTGTATAACTCTTTGGACTGAAATATGTTTAATTTATTGACTTAACCAAAAAAAACTCTTATTCAGAAGTACCCATACAATTTTAGTGATTGGGACAGAATGTGGAAAATGAGTTAAGTGTTAAAAAGTGTAAACTAATGATCTTAGAAATTTAGAAATGACTGATTTTGTGTAAGATGAAGAAATCTTAAAATATTACCCATGCAGCAAAAATAAACTTAATTGAAAAAGGTTTTTAAACTGGTATTTCATTTAAAAAAAGTTGGAGCTTACGAGCTTTTTATGTGGCATAAAAACTGCATACACATGTGTTAGAAAGTTGGATGATATGATTATTTGAGATTGGAGTGAGTTTTATGTTCATTGGGTAATTTAGGTAGTTTATTTTTAAATATGTTAAATGAACAGACAATGTTTTATTTTAATCTGTAGCATATAAATTACTAATGTTGTGATAGTTATTTGAGGAAAATTTTTGAGACTTATCATTTCTCTTTCTTCTTTCTTTTCCAGCTGTTCATGCCACATTGTCGATCAGTATTATAAGTTTGGCAGAATGTTTTTACAGATTTTGTCTTCTTATTGAGGAAATGTGGCACCTTGAAACTAGGCACAAGAATAGTTATAAACTCATGACTTGCTATGTGTTTAGTGGTAACAAGACAATATACGTGGTGATGGGTGTAAATATGCTGGTTTCAGTGATAGTGAGTATACCATGACCTTCATTGTGTTTAGTGGTAGTAAATGAATAGATCTGATGATGGGTGTAAATATGCTGGTTTCAGTGATAGTGAGTATGTCATGACCTTCATTGTGTTTAGTGGTAGTAAATGAATAGATCTGATGATGGGTGTAAATATGCTGGTTTAAGTGATAATGAGTATACCATGACCTTCATTGTGTTTAGTGGTAGTAAATTAATAGATCTGATGATGGGTGTAAATATGCTGGTTTAAGTGATAATGAGTATACCATGACCTTCATTGTGTTTAGTGATAGTAAATGAATAGATCTGATGATGGGTGTAAATATGCTGGTTTCAGTGATAGTGAGTATACCATGACCTTCATTGTGTTTAGTGGTAGTAAATGAATAGATCTGATGATGGGTGTAAATATGCTGGTTTCAGTGATAGTGAGTATACCATGACCTTCATTGTGTTTAGTGGTAGTAAATGAATAGATCTGATGATGGGTGTAAATATGATGGTTTCAGTAACAGTGAATATATCATGACTGTTGTGTTTATTGGTAAAAAAGAGAACATAGCATAAGATGTGAATATGTTGGTTTAAATAACATTGCTTATATGTTAAGCAGTAAGGCTTATCTACTAAGTGAATTAAACTTCTACTTAAATAAACTGAAATACAATACTTATTAGGTCATTCTAGGTTTTTTTGCTATATATATATATAAAGTAGAAATAATTAGTATAAGTAAAGGATATTTTGTTGTCTTTGTATTAAGATAGCATGTTGTAGTTATGTGTTAAATTTGTCAGAAAGAGAAAGTAAGCTTTTTGAACACGTATTCATTAATTTGAAAGTGATAAATAATAAAAGTTCTTTTTAATCTATTTATGATGAATAAAAGAAAGTTTTACGTTTAACTTCCAATAAGTATTGCATAACATATTAAAATTTAGGGTTTTGATTGACTGCATCAAACATTGCAAATGGCCAGTTCACAAGGAAAGGTGCTCATGCTTGAGTTTCACAATATATCCTTGCTCAGGGAAAATAAAACCTCTGGACAGAAAATTAGCTATGCTCTTGCCAAGTTACAACACTGTTAACAATTTGGTCAACTGTTTTGTTTTATTTATGTTTGTACATATTTTGGTTTAAGTATTAGGGGCATGTAGAAGTGAATATGAAAGTTCTTAAAGCTACTAGCTTTAACTAGGGACATTGATTTTGTTTAAAAGTTGAAACCCCTTGTCTGGTGAATACCACCACATGGTTACTATTATGTTGTTTTTTTTATATGCACTCATCCAGTACAGATCCACGTGGTTACTATTGTGTTTTTTGTTTATATGCACTCATCCAATACAGATCCAGGTGGTTACTATTGTGTTTTTTTTAATATGCACTCATCCAATACAGTCTCAGTCATGTAACCGAACAAAAAAATACATTTATTAAGCTTCAAGCAGTCTCAGTCATGTAACCAAACAACAAAATACATTTATTAAGCTTCCAGCAGTCTCAGTCATGTAACCAAACAACAAAATACATTTATTAAGCTTCC
>NW_013671154.1:42335-45784 GCF_000517525.1 Limulus polyphemus
AAACAACAAAATACATTTATTAAGCTTCAAGCGGTCTGTCATGTAACCAAACAACAAAATACATTTATTAAGCTTCAAGCAGTCTCAGTCATGTAACCAAACAACAAAATACATTTATTAAGCTTTCAGTAGTCTCAGTCATGTAACCAAACAACAAAATACATTTATTAAGCTTCAAGCAGTCTGTCATGTAACCAAACAACAAAATACATTTATTAAGCTTCCAGTAGTCTCAGTCACGTAACAAAACAACAAAATACATTTATTAAGCTTACAGTTGTCTCAGTCATGTAACAAGACAACAAAATACATTTATTAAGCTTCCAGCAGTCTCAGTCATGTAACCAAACAACAAAATACATTTATTAAGCTTCCAGTAGTCTCAGTCATGTAACTAAACAACAAAATACATTTATTAAGCTTCCAGCAGTCTCAGTCATGTAACCAAACAACAAAATACTTTTATTAAGCTTTCAGTAGTCTCGGTCATTTAACCAAACAACAAAATACATTTATTAAGCTTCCTGCAGTCTCAGTCATGAAACCAAACAACAAAATACATTTATTAAGCTTCAAGCAGTCTCAGTTATGTAACCAAACAACAAAATACATTTATTAAGCTTCAAGCAGTCTCAGTCATGTAACCAAACATATATGTTTTTATAACTTGAACTTGATAATGACAAAAGCTTCTCCAAACCTTGTACATTTGTTACTGTGTTGAACTTGTAATAAGGTTTCTTTGTTACTTGTTCAACCTGTCTTTAAACTGTACAAACTTACCTTCTCTCAAGTTATCTAATGTTTATTCATTTCTGAATCTTTTAAAGAGGTATAATTTAACATACAAATACTTCAACAATTCACAAACAAAAGAAACAATTACAGAAACTTTAAAAAATCTCTTAAACTTATAAATTTTCTCTGCTGTTAATTTATAATCTAATTCATGCCCTATTAACTATTATTTAAACTTTGTAGTCTGTTTTCATAGTGTGTTTTATTAGTAAATGTACTGTAATGACAGCAGAAGTCACGTGACACTGGTAACATATGATGAATTTCTCGATTGATCATGAATTATCGAGTAAGCCCAAGTTTGTTTGAGATGCCCTCTTTTTTAGTATATAAGCCTGGCAGAGAAAGCCTGCGGAATGAATGAAGAAAGTTCCGGGTAATTTATGATTCTGTTTTGAGCTAGTGTGTGTTTTTGAGCATGTGAATCGCTGTGATTTATAGCATGTATTATAAAAGTAGTTAAGTTTAAAGTGACGAGAAATGTACTGATTGTGGAATTAAGATGTACTAAAATTTTGTATCGAGGAAGAATAAACTGGGTTAATCAAGAAGGGACTTGTATGCTAAAGTTCCTGGGAAAGAATTTATACCGGAAATTAACAAACAAGCAGATACGTTACAGTATAAAATACTTGATGTGGTACTATAACAAGGTTTTAGTTATAGCCTGTACAAAAACTAAGGGGAATGCTTGAAAATCAAGAAATGGATAATATATGTTTAAGGGGTGATAGGTTCTTAGAAGAAAAAAAGTTATTCTTTAAGATGGTTAGAAAAATTAAAAAAAAATTATAAGTGGGTTGATTTGTTTACACGTAAAACTGTGAGTGGGTTGATTTGTTTATAAGTAAAACTCTGCAAGTGGGTTGATTTCTTTACACATAAAACTCTGCGAGTGGGTTGATTTGTTTACAAGTAAAACTCTGCAAGTGGGTTGATTTAAATTTAAACAAATGTCAGAAAATTACAAGATATTATTTCAAAAATATTTTTTCAGTTAAATTGTTGAAATATAGTTAGAATTAACATATAAAATTTAATTTAAAATTTGTATCTCAAAACATTTATTTAGTGGCACAAATATGAAAAGCCAGAGGATATTGTGTCTTGAGATTTAAGTCACCTATTTATTACTAAATTTTGTACATGAAAATGTGTTGTATATTAAATGCAACTGAACTGTTTAAGATTTAGAAAAAAAAACTTAGATTCATTTAGTAGTCACCTGTTGTAACAATACTCTGAAACATTATGTATGGTGTTTTGAAATTTCTTTCAGTCATCTTTATATAAAACCAGTCTTATTTGTTTCTATTTGCCCTTGTCCAAAGTTACTGATGAGGGGTGGAATTCCCCAAATATCAATCTAGTTCAGTGAAAAGTGGGAAATTGAATGATAGATTGGTTTTTGTTCACTTTTCCAGACAATTCAGTATTATTTTACATATGTATAAATGTGTTTACCACAATGTTAAGCACTGTATCTATAACAATTTTGTAGTTACTCAGACATTTTGTATCAAATCAAGGGAAATTAATAATCATTAGCTGATTTTATTTATTTGACAAATGAGTACTTAGCCAAAGTAAAAAATCTAGTATTTTTTGGTATTCATCAAATAGTTTATGTTTATTAAAAATAGAATAATATAAAATTTCCATAAAATAAAATTTTCATTATCTATAATTTTATTTTATAATGTTTGAAAACCATTAAGGAATGAATAAGAATAAAACTAGAAAGTCTATTCCGATGATATTCTGATGATTATTGTGTTGATAAGTAACAGTAATGTTTAACTTCTCCACACTAGCAGCAGTAATATTTCATTGTTACTGTGATGGTATAATATCAGTTAGCCCTGAGTGGCACAGCACAAATAACCCATTGCATAGCTTTGCACTTAACAACAAACAAAACAAAAAAGAAACAAGGTAAGTTTCTAAATGTTACCTGTGTAACATTGTAACTAAATTTTCAGTATTTTTTCCATGAAAGAAGAGACTTCTGCTATAATAATAATATAGTATTTTGGATCGGGCAATGTTGATCATTTAGTTCTAAAGTAGCCTTAATATGTCAAAGATATAACATTAATCAGGTAGATGGCAGCACTGCCAATGTAGGTATGGCTTGGATTGTTCATCTAAATGGTATTTTAAATATTTCCTCAATAGGTCATCATAACTTTACAATACTAAATAGTGTTTACTTTTATAACAATATCTATGTAATGACTGAGTCACTAGTTCTGGGAATGTTTGTAAATATTATAGAAAAAAGTTTTAATTTCTTGTTCTTCTTTCTTCTGTTTATTGTTTATTACATGATAACTCAAAAACCAAAACAATGGTGGCAACCAATTTCACTGAGGTGACATAGTTTCAAACGGAGTATCCGTTTTTATAAGTATCATTAATAAGTAGTAGTAATTAAAACCATTATAATTCATTACCCCTTAATGTTACCTTTCTTACGGAAATTTAGTGTTTCTTCAAAAAACTTAAGAACAGGGAGAAACAGGAATTACCAGTCAATAATAGATAAACAATAAATATTACATTAGGAACCTCATTGTATTTATAAATACAACCTTTCTGTGGCTGTTGAAACACTACATAAAAAACAAGTAAAGAAAAACTCTTCAAAA
>NW_013671154.1:45805-54396 GCF_000517525.1 Limulus polyphemus
GTAGGACTAATATAAACTACCTACAAAACAATAATAATAGATAGTAGGAGTGACGTATTTATTATTTATTATGAAAGGATTAACTATATATACATATATATGTGATGTGTGTATATATATATATATATATATATATAACTTTTCAGTCACAATTTTTAACATTCTAGTACACCTACATTTACTTCCTTTTTGAAAAGTTTTTCTTTACTTGTAAATGATTATCTTAGTCAGGTTGAAAACTTGTATTATTATTTCTAGTAATATGACTAATGTAAAAATAAAAATGAACACTTCAGATTTTTAATTAAAATTAAATAGCTTTAATAATTATTTATAACCATATTTAAAAAAATTCATTGTTGCATTGGTGAATAGGATGACTGTTTCCAAGTATTTTAAAAAAGTCAGTATTTACTAAGTCATATATCATTTTCACTTATTTTAGACATCAACAATACAGAAAACATCTTCCTCATAAAAATCTTAACTTCTAAACAATGAAAAATTGGTATTGTAACAAGTTTATGCTATAACTTATCCTAAACAATACTAACTATAAAAACAAATCTCTTAAAGTCCAAACACATTGTTAGAATGTCTGGAAAAAGTCATAAAGTACAAGGCACTGATATTTATATTGTTGCATTAGCTAAAAAACATGTTAGTGAATGGCTGAGGCCCTAACTGGATTGCTATACACTTCAGCTATAAAAAAACCTCAACAAAGTTTTTATGGTAATTAACATTGACACTTAATGTAACAATGTATTTTTTAAAATTAAACACTCCCTTTTCCTCTGTACCTGTTTATTCAACATTAAATAATACAGTTATTAATTTTTGAAAAAAAAATGGGTGTATGAAGTTTGTTTCCTCCCTAGTCTCCTCCCTTACATCTATTCCTGCTTATACAACATTAGAAACACAGTATATTAAATCCTGAAGATTGGGGGTGTGTGGACCTCCTCCCCTAGATCTACACTTACTTATGCAACATTAAATAATACAATTATTAATTTCTGAAAATAAATAGAATGGAGTGGTTTTCAGACTCCCTGAATCCCTCTCCTCAATCCAAGCTTGCTTATATGACAAAAGAGAATACAATTATGTATTAGAAACACAATGTAAAATAGCAGTAAATTTACACTTGCAGTACAGTACTTCCCTCTTCTCACAAGAATAGCTGTTCTCATTCATTGCTGCCCTCTATATGCAAGTACAATACTTCCTCAACCACCAGACTATCGAACCTGTTCCAAATCATTCATTGGGGTTTTTCTCCCATCTGTTTGTTGTTTACAAAAAGATCGAGGACTGGAGTCTTGCCTCAATTGATTTGTTCACCCCCTATGTTTCACCATGGAGTCCTACCTCACTTAACAGGGGAAATTTTTTCTGGGTCTCTGGATGACCAAGATGGACGTCTCCAATGCCTATCTGCATATTCCCATCTTTGAACAATCTCATCCTTATCTTCGGTTTGTTCATTGAGGGGTGGTGTACCAATTTGTGCCCTACCCTTCAGGCTAGCTTCTACTTGTTATGTTTTCTATTGGGTGGTGGCTCCTACTGTGGATATCTAATGCATATTTAATTTACTTTATCAGTACAGTTTCTTTATTATGGGATATCAGTAGCTATAAAACTCCATCATATATATTTTGGTATAAAACACATAATTTTTCATTTTTGCTTTCATTAGCATGAATATGCATATTTTGAACTTGAAGGGACTTTTTTACATTCAAATATATCAGATGGATCTGCTTTTCTACGTCTATTGGTTTTTTGACTGTAGATATTGCTCAGGAAAGTGACAACCACCTTGGCAGAGGTCCCATATATATCCATGACACATAAAACTTTTCTTAATGAATTCTTTGTATTTGATATTGTTCTACAAATGGTACAAATGTCATAGACTCATGTAAAAAGATACAAATAGATCAATTTTCAAAAATAATTAAAAACTTGTGAATTGACTCTTAATATTTCATATGCATTAAGCTTATTAAGAAAGTTAAAGCTTAAGTTCTTTATCTCCACACTTTCATATCGTCTAACAGATTATATATTTTGATTATTTTCTCTGTACAGTTACTGGTGAATAATCCAGCTCTATTTTGGTCAGTCTTTATGAGCAATTTTGACAGCAGTTGTGCTCTGTTGATTGTAATGTTAATTCTCTTTCAATTTAAGGTGAGTTTAGTATTTTTTATATTTCATTGGTTTGTTATAGTCTCTGTTGAAATGAAGCTTTAATTTTTATTTATGCTACATATAAAATATCAACTATAATTAGCAACTCTGTTTATTATTCTATACTTCATGAAACTGTTTGTTATAAATGGCTTGTAAACAATGTTTAGCAATTTGTTTTTTATTCTAGACTTTATGAAACTAATTGTGTTAATAGAATGGACAGTGTCATATAGGTTTAGCAACTTTTTTATTTTAGACTTTATGAAACTAATTGTGTTAATAGAATGGACAGTGTCATATAGGTTTAGCAACTTTTTTATTTTAGACTTTATGAAACTAATTGTGTTAATAGAATGGACAGTGTCATATAGGTTTAGCAACTTTTTTATTTTAGACTTTATGAAACTAATCGTGTTAATAGAATGGACAGTGTCATATAGGTTTAGCATTTTTTATTTTAGACTTTATAAAACTAATTGTGTTAATAAAATGGACAGTGTCATATAGGTTTAGCAACTTTTTTTCATTATATACTTTATGAAACAACTTGTGTTAATAGTATTGACAGTATAAACTAGGTTTAGCAACATTTTTATTCTAGACTTCAGGAAACTATTTGTGTTAATAGAATGGACAGTGTCAACTAAGTTTAGCAACTGTTTTTATTCTAGAATTTATTAAGCTATTAATGTTAATAGAATGGACTTCATTGATTAGGCTTAGCAAGTTTGTTTTTTATTTTAGACTTCATCAATGTGGTTTAATGATATACATGTATTTAGTTTTAAGGGAAATAGCTCTGTTTTTGTTTAAACTTCTGAAAAACATCAGCTTCTCTTTTGTAAGTGAAAATAAAAATCATAAACCTAGATGTTTCACTTCTTCTGAAGTTTCCTCAGCTGGTAAAGAGATTAGAATGTACTTTGTTTTTTAAATTATTTAAATGCAAGTAATTTGTATAAGATATTGTCCAAATATGATTTCCCTTTGTCATGCTTGTGGTATAAGGTTTTTACATTGAGATGTACATAAAATTGAAATTAAATTTGGTACATACACAGGTGCATAGATATACATGCACATAAATACACATGTATGTGCACCAAATAAAAATAAAATGTTTTTAAATTGGTGCAAGAAAGTTAGGCCAACTGACTAAACCATAACCTGAGGGGAAATCATGTGTGAGGTAATCAGATTGTTAAAGGAATTTATAGTTATGATTTCTCATCTCTTTTCATACTTAACAGTGATAATTGTAGGATTAGGGGACATAAATATACATTTTGGCAAGGTAGGAGTCATCTTCAGCTAAGACATCTTTATTTTTCTAACAAGGAATGGGTTGCTTTCAAGTGTGGTGGATGTAGTTAAGGGAAAGTTTGTTAAATAGTTGAATGATAAGGGATGGCTTTGAGTGTTTTATTGATATTTTAAACTTTGTGTTACTGGATGGGATGGCCTAGATGGAGAAATAGGTCCCTTGTTATCCTTAGATTATGTATATTTATATATATATACATATGATAGGTGGACAAAGAAGCAAGTTAATCTTGACCCAGGGCTCCTACAGGCTAGGAAGCCAGGAAAAGTCAGTGAATTTTATATGTTGAATGCTGGACTCAAGGAACATCCTGGAATTTCTTTTTTAAAGACAAAGACTGGGAAATATTCAGTGAGTTTCATGTGATTCAGGGATGCTTCTTGGACACAGATTATCTTTAAACACCAAAAAATTGCAGAAAGGTATTCTGGTGCATTTAGCAATATGCATATTTTATACACAAATTGTTTTTTCTCTGTATCATTGTTTCTCGTGGAAGGTGAGAATAATAGATTTTATAAACAGAAATTAGGTTTCCACCCAAAATAAAGTAAGGGCTCTGAACAAGGCTTTGTCTCGTCTTCCTAAACATCGTAGAGGATCATTTTACTACAGCTTAAAAACCCTTAACAAATACTATTTAGCTGTTTCTACTAAATAAGTTTTGTGCTTAGAAATTATAATGGATTAATAAAACATCCCCATATCATAGACATATTTCTGTAGGAAAGATTTGAACTTTGTCAAAATTAAAACTAACAATTTGATTATCTTAGTAAAGTCTAGTATACACTATCATAAACAAATAGCTAAACTATCTTTCTTGTTTATATTTTGATAAAGTATCAATATTCTGAGAATAATGTGAATTTGATTTGGAGGGAAAATGGTAGTAGTTCGAGAAAAATTGTCTTTCACTCAACAGGCATCAAAAATCTGTCTACTGAGTCCCAAAGGTAAAACATGAAATCAAGAAAAAAAAGCTGAAAAGAGAGGTAAAATGTGGAAAGAGAAAGTGAATGATACAAAGCTAGACTTGCACTTGAATAGAAAATGGAAAAAACCTCGTGTGGAAAGTAAATATGGGAAAGTCAGTATTCCAATACAATAACTTACTTCTGCTCACATAATAGCTTTTCTCGACAACTACTCTCCTTTATATGTACAAATTTTCCCTCCTTATGCTCCCACGTGTTATAGCTGCAAATGAGCAAGCAACAACCCTCTACCAACAGGAGCGTGACACACCCTCTTAGCACAGCTAACTCCTTCTATACTGTGGAACCCATTCTTCACTTTTTTGATTTGGCACTCTCGAGTGCAGACATGTTTTAATTTTGCTCGTTTTTACTTCATTGTTTTTTATATTTTGCCAGATTTTTTAAACAAATGACTCGGTTGTTTTTACATTTTGCTTTATTCGGGCATTAATTTGTTGATTGAATTTGTTTTACCCACTCAAGTTTCTTTTATTTAAATTCTTAAATAAGTGTTACAACTACTACTTTTGTAATGGTTGTCACTATACAACAACTATCATTTCTGTGAATTTGGGCCCCAGTATTTCAGTGAGGTGGTTTTGGTCTTTTTTTTCAATTAATTGGATTCTATCTTATGGCCTGATATCTCTCTTGTATCAGGGTTAGATGTACCACTCCCTGGTGTGTCTGGTTTGAATGATGACATTTTTGGACAGTTTTCTACCACCACCTTCCTTTGCCATGCAGTCAAGGACTAATGTTATGAATATTCCCACATTTCTCGTCAACCATTCCTTGACATAATTTCCCTGGTATGATACTTTTTGTCAGTTTCCTCTTCCTATACAGATTTGAGGTTCCATGCTAAAGTTCATAACTCAGTTACATTCTGGGCTTTTTTTTTTTTCCTGGACTCTCAAACCTTCGAGTCTTTCATTCAGACATGGAGATGAAACCCTGTAAATGTAATGTACTTTTCCCATTTTCATCTACACCTTCCCCATTTCCTTCATTACCTTGTCCCGCCATACCTCTTGTCACCATATATATCCACCGGGCCTTTGTGAGGTTTTTCTTCTTCTACTTTTGTACCTGTATTGCTGGCCTCTGTGTTGGTGGGATCTTTTTGGTGGTGCTCACTATTTACTCTAATGTGTCTCCCTCCTCTAGTTCTTCCTTGACCTTTGTTTGATGCCACACTTTGCAACTTTTGGTGTTTGAGTGTCTTTCTACCTCCTTTCGAGTGCTTCCTTAACAAGTTTTGGTGGTGAGCTCCATTTCTTCCAGGCATTCACCATAGATACTTGGGTGCTTTATGGTTGGATAGGGCTCTCCTTTTACCATCCTCCACTTCTCACGGACCTTTTCCTTACCTCCTTCTTGGGATCCATTTTCTTCCTCACCAGCATTTGTCAGAATCAGTAGAGGTTCTTTTCTATTTGGTTGCTGTCCTACCAGTCAATTCCCCTTATCTGGGGTTCTTTTCCTGGTTGTTTGAAATTTGTTATTCCAACAGATTTGATGTCCTGTAATTATTCCCCAACCTCGACTCTTTCACTGACCTTCTTTGTTTTTCTATGCAGTTTTTTTTCCCCACACAAACACATAGGTGTTTGAATGTCCAAGGTAGACATCTTGGATGCTTCCCTTCACATACCTATTTTCTTCTGCATCCTGGCTTTGGCTTCATTTTTGTCCTTGGGGATGGGGGGGTGTCAGGTCTTTTCATTCTGTGCTTTACTGTTGGGTCCCTATGTTTTGGTTGAGTGAACTTTGCCAACCTTCTGTGTGCACATGGTTTGCAGTTTCTTCTTCACTGGAATGACTGGCTGCCTTTGGTTCTGTCTCTTCAGTCATCACACTCACATTTTCCTTTTGGGAAAGCTACACATGGGGGTTGGCTTGTTTAATTGGTGGTTTATTTTCTTCTCCTGACCCAGTACCTAGGAGTAGGGGTTGGTTTTCTCCAACTCCTACCTTGGTAGGGCCCAGACTTCTCTTTCTTAGTTGCATTTGTTGGAGCTAATGGTTGTCAATGCTAAATTCTCTCCTTCAGCCATTGCTAATGTGGCTCTATTGCTTTTGAGGACTTGAGCTTCCATGGAAACCTTTCTTTCCTTGGATCATGCTCCCTTGCATGACCTTCAGTGGCTATTGCATGGTCTGTGGAGTTTCATTTGGGATCGTTTGGATTTCATTTTCATCCTTCCTCCATTTGTAAGGTCGTTTTTGCCTAGTGGCTCTACAGGGACAGCACCATGGCTGGCATTCCTCTTCCACCTCCCTCTCCTATGTTGTATTTTTTACCTGATACATCACATGGGTTTGCTTGTCTTTGGTCAGGTCATGGCCACATCACTCTTTTGGAATTTCTTGCAGTTCACTGGGTGTTGGATTATTGCCTCCCATTAATACAGGGTAGGTTGCTCATGATCCATTTTAACTGTTCAACCTTTGTCTTTTCCAATATTGACTGGGGGGGGGGCTACTTATTCTTTTTCACTTTGTTCTCAAATGTTGGATATCCATTTCTGGATCCACTCATTGCACATCTGTTTGTTGAATTTTCACTTCCTGGGTGCTCTTTCTTGTTGCACATTGGTTATTTCATCCAAACAAGATTCTCCCCACGAAGTGGTCTCCATGTCATCCATTGGTTATGCTCCCAGTGGGGCACTCCTGTACTGGTCATATTTTGCCTCTCTCATCAATGCCACACTTCCTCAGTTTTGATCTCTGGTTCTTCATTTATTGGCTTTGGCAATGAATACCTTCAGTCTGGATTGGACCAATGATTACAGGTATGCATACCCTCCTATTTGTCTCTTTCCCTGGGGTTTGTTTGTCCTTCAAATCACTGTATGTTGAGTTCTTCTCATTGTCTCATTATGACCTACACAACTTTTGTTCCCTGTTCTTCCTTTCTTGCAGCTATCTTCTCTTTTCACTGTTCTTCTATTCAGGTCCCTTCTCCTCTAGTACTACTCACTGGTGTTTCTTCTTGTCTTACCAATACTCCAGCCTCACTCTTGACCTTTGTCTAGTACATTTTGGGGTGATCCAGGCTCTCTTCACACGTGGCAGCCCTTATCACTCTTTCAATCCATCATTCTTTCTTGGTGGTCTCTAAGAGACAATGACATGTTATGTCATTGATTACTGCATCATGGTTACTTGCTTTCGTCCTTGAATTCCTCACCATTCTATATTTCACTTGACTGTTTCACAATGATTTGTTTGTGTTGACCTTTTATAGGCTATGGGGTGGCCATATCTTCACTCTTCATTTTTTACCATTCCTTGCTGTGTATTTTTTCTCATATCATATCTCTCTTACTTTTGTCCATTTTCTCTCCTCTCTCCCTTCTTGCCCACTTCTCCTTCACAACTAGGATTTCCATGTCATTCTCCAAGCTCTTCCCCAGCATCCTTTTAAACCATTAACTACTTGTTCTTTATTTCACCTATTTTGCTCCTTTTTTCCAATTGACATTTTAAGTGTTTGCTCTCAATGTATTATGTATCCATTCACCTCATGTGTTCCTTCTGAAGACCTCAGTGGATTTTGAGGGACACATCTCTTTCATACCCGAATTCATCCTTTCCACTTCTCATTTGTATTCCCGTTATGATCTGGATCAGCTCCTCTGTCTATTTTGTGCTCTTTGATGTTTATTTGTTCTAGTTTCCACCTCCTCTTTTTTTGTAGTTGGAATTCTTCTCCCATGCATGACCTCTCCTCTGTGACCCTCACCAGTTGGTTTTGCCTACTCATTCATTTGATTTATTCTTCCATGTCTTAGGTTTCCTATTGTATTTTCATTGTATCCACCCACTATTCATGCTTGGAGATGGCTTAAATGGGCAATGAAGAAAAACTTTAATATAAGATTAACATAACAGCAAATGTACAAGATTTTGTAGGTGGTGATCAATAATATATTGAATTTCATTAATAGAAACATGTGATCATTAATATATTGAATTTCATTAATAGAAACATGTGATCATTAATATATTGAATTTCATTAATAGAAACATGTGATCATTAATATATTGAATTTCATGAATAGAAACGTGTG
>NW_013671154.1:55377-65989 GCF_000517525.1 Limulus polyphemus
GAGTCAGCTGTTAGCATAACGGAATCATGTGATAGTGTTGAGGAGTCAGCTGTTAGCATAAAGGAATCATGTGATAGTGTTGAGGAGTCAGCTGTTAGCATAAAGGAATCATGTGATAGTGTTGAGGAGTCAGCTGTTAGCATAGAGCTGAGGAGTCAGCTGTTAAAACGGAATCATGTGATAGTGTTGATGAGTCAGCTGTTAACAAAAATAAATCATGTGATAGTGCTGAGGAGTCAGCTGTTAACAAAAAGGAATCATGTGATAGTGCTGAGGAGTCAGCTGATAGCAATGAAGAACATCCTATATGACTGAACTAAGGAACTAACTGATAGTGCTGAGGAGTCAACTGTTAGCATAGAGCTGAGGAGTCAGCTGATAGCAATGAAGAACATCCTATATGACTGAACTAAGGAACTAACTGATAGTGCTGAGGAGTGAGCTGTTAGCAAAAAAGAATTAGCTGATACTGTTGAGAAGTCAGCTTACAGCAGTGAGAAATATCCTATACTACTGAACTGAGGAATTAATTGATAGTGTTGAGGATTCAGCTGTTAGCAAAAAGGAATCATCTGATACTGCTGGTCCAAACATTACCGATTTGTGTTTTAATGCAAAATATATGGCACTAATTTAGTATAAAAACAGTTCTTTCAAAGGTTAAAGTTAAAAATTGCATCAAAGTGACCACAAGTTTCGTTAGCTGACTGAGGTATATTACATATGATAACAAATAGCTTTAACAGAAATAAAAATCACATCAATTTCTCACTAAATCTCATAGCCTCTGCTAAATGAATAAGCAGTCATAGTAGTGTAGATATCAGGAGAATACAGATTCCAGAAACTCGAAGATATGATGAATAAATAAGTATAAGATGGAATATTAACATGCCGATCTACGAATGAACTTCATACGTCTCCACATTTGTGATGTTTACTTTGTTCCAATTAATGTCCAATTCTTCACAATTGTACTTATACTTCACTTATATGCAGAAATTTTGTATTACTTCTCTGTGTTAGATACTCCGGCGTTCTTTGGTTAGGCTTTCTTCGATCGAGTTTTTCACCACGTGAGATAATGGTACAAAATGATCATCACTAATATCTAGCATTTGAAACAAAGATTATAAACAATGATAAAAATTTATCAGGAAGAACATAATAATTTATATATATATATCAGGCATCAGTTTTATCATTTTACACTTAATGTTCATCACACAGTGTATAATATAATTAATGTAAATTAGGCATCACTTTTTTTTTTGTTAGTCAAACTTTCTATAACAATCATCAATGTGTAACATGACTTAGAAAACAGATGTAAAGATTCTACAGCAGAACAATTTTGACATCAAATTTATGCCATCCTCAGGAAACCAAAACCGAACATTACTAAACAGGAATGTAGTGCACTGAATCATCTAAAAACGGTACAACACAATTAAGATTCTACCATCGAACAAAACAAACAGTTCAGCAATCCTAGACATTAAAGATTATGACACAAAGATCAAACAATTAGACACACACCAACACAAAAAGACCACCAATGACCATACAGAAAAGACAAGAGAGAGTCATCAATAGAACACTGAACAAACTTAAAAACAACAAAACTTAATCAATGAGAAGCTAGCCAAGAATTTAGAAACCACCCTCCACATTTTTATGGACTATGATACACAAATACAACATACCTTTAAGACCTATCATCAGTGTGATAAACTCACCTTGCACCCTTCTTGGTACCTATCTTATCACCACTACAAGGGAATACTGAGCATAAGGTTCATAACTAGAAAGATTTCACAGAACTCAGAAAACTACAAATTAGATCCCAGGATATTCTTGACATTAAGATCTGTTTACTAACATTCTGACCTCAGAAATCACCAAACAATTTATGTTGAATGACAACATTCTTAACACACAGAACATCATGGAACTGTTTGCCTACAATCAACTTACTTCCAATACAATGAAGATTCTATGAACAGTCTAGTCTAGTCATGGGATCACCACTCTCTCCATCTGTGATCATTAATATATTGAATTTTTTAAGTAATAGAAATGTGTGATAATTAATATATTGAATTTCATCAAGTAATAGCAACGTGTGTTCATTAATATATTGAATTTCGTTAATAGAAACGTGTGATCATTAATATATTGAATTTTTGTAAGTAATAGAAATGTGTGATAATTAATATATTGAATTTCATCAAGTAATAGACATGTGTGATCATTAATATATTGAATTTCATTAATAGAAACGTGTGATCATTAGTATATTGAATTTCATTAATAGAAACGTGTGATCATTAATATATTGAATTTCATTAATAGAAATATGTGGTCATTAATATATTGAATCTCATTAATAGAAACGTGTGATCATTAATATATTGAATTTTATTAAGTAATAGAAATGTGTGATCATTAATATATTGAATTTCTGTAAGTAATAGAAACGTGGGATCATTAATATATTGAATTTTTGTAAATAATAGAATCATATGATCATTAGTATATTGAATTTCATTAAATAATAGATACGTGTGTTCATTAATATATTGAATTTCATTAAGTAATAAAAATGTGTGATCATTAATATATTGAACTTTAAAAGTGATAGAAGTGTGCATGTTTCCATATTGAATTTTAAAAGTGTGCATGTTAATATATTGAATATTAAATTCTGCTATTTAGAAGCCAAACAAGGTGGAGTTGAGTCAGATTGTAGAAGACAATAAACTTAGTATTGGACGTAGCTTTGCCTTCTGCTACTACTCATCTTACCTGAAGCTTGTGATGAATCCGGATTGTGGATTGAGTATTTGTTTATTTGTTTTGACTTTTCTTAATAACATATTTTAATGTTATATATTTCTATATATCTTTTAACTCAAAAAATATTCTTATGTTAGTAAAACCCAAAGATCTCATAATAAAGCAAAACTGACTTAAATTAACAGTTTCAATAAGATTCATTGTGTATATATGAAAGAAACAACATCAACAAAAGTTTAATTTTTAGGCTTTGCATTAGTATTGAGGAACTACTTATAAATCAATGCATTCTAATTGTTACAGAGTTTATTTTTGTCATGTATTGATTTATAACATTATATATTTCTTTTATAGAATGTGATTGATTAACTTTTAGGTTTCTTTCTAGATCTGATCTTTAAAGTTAGTTTTCTTGTCGAAGTAATTAATAGTAGAATATGCCTGACATTTGACAAGTCTAAAGTGAAGTATGTGTAACATAAGAATTGAAATTGATTGTTTCACAAGAAAGTAGGCATAATGTTTTATATTGGTTGCAAAAGTATATTCAACATTTGATATTGACTAGTGGAAATACTTCTAACATTGCACACTAATATGAATATAATTAAAGAAAAGTTTCTTTGCTTGTTTTTGCTCTTTTTCATTGTCTTTAGAAAATAAAAATTATGAGTGGGTTTTATTTTTCTATAATGCTTTGAAATAAAAGTTTTAACTCATCTTTAACACAAGGTTTAATGTACCTTTGAAGTATTCATTTTGCATGACATTTTCTGTGTTAAAACTTCTTCCTGTTATATTTCTAAGGTAGTTTTTTTTAATTTTGTAATTTATATGTTAACTAGGGTGCATTATGTTAATATAGACCTAGAAAGTTCTGACACACCATCAGATTTTTCATGTACATTCAAAACTAGTTTGTAAATATGAGATAATTGGGAAGCTGACAGTAAGTTTTTCAAGATGACAATCAAGTGAATCAGTCAGTGTTAGCTATTGTGGATACTTTGTGCAAATAAGTTGATTTGATTTTATGTTAGTCCTGAATTGTAACAGATTTTTAACATAGGCTTACAACAACTTATGACAGTATACAAGTGTTCAAACATTAAAGGAGGAAATAACGTTATTTTTTCTTGTCACATGGTCTTAGCATTAAATTATTTTCATAAAATATAATCACAGTGAAATCACAACAATATTATACTTAAAAGATATTTTTAACATTTGTTTTCTATACACTTTGTTTTTATGCAACATTTATTCTCTGACAGTTTCTTTTGTTTTTGAACATAAAGATAATTTGCTGCTTTGTTTTTGTGCAGCATTTCGAAAGAGAATTATGGAGTATGAACAGCAATATGGCATCTCTATCCCTGTGAAGAAACTATTTATACTCATCACAGAGTCAGGTTTTATCCACAGTAACCTTGAGCATTATGGAGATGAAAATATCCAATGTGCTAATCAACTACCAGATCTAGAGCGGGACAGAGCTGGAACACAAAAACGAGCATATAAGAACACGGTATATGAGATCAGTGTGAAAAAAGATGAGGTAATAGAAATTCACTGTACAACATATAAACAGTACATTGCTAGTTTTCAGGAGTCTTGAAAGGACTCAAACATGAGTCAATAAAAATCTAACTTGATGTACAGGTCTTGATATGGCCTGTGAAAGGAGTTCTGTATGTATGTATGTTGTGCTCAAAAGGCATTTGCAAGGGGAGGACAAATTGATTTTATTGTTATTTTTTATCATGTTTGAATTTTTCTTTAAATTAGCATATGTCTTGTCTGAGGTGTCTGTCTTCTTCAGTTAGTAGATATAACTTTAAGATTATTTTTTGTTGCCTTAGATTCATATAACAAATTGTCTTTATTTACAGGTACTTCGATGCGTAGTGGAAGGAGCCACACCTCTTTTGTCCATGAGAGAGATGTCAAAAACAACCAATAGTGGACTATCAGTAAACAAACTAAATGAAGAGATTCTCCAGTTCTACCATGAACTCAGTAACCTTCTGGAAGCTGACCCAAGTTGCTCCAATTGTTACGAACTTATATTTTACAAAGGTAAGATTTTTAGTATTGTATGTTAATCATAATAATGATAATTAACACTTTGAAGATCTTTTGATGCATTGAAAGAATTTGTTGAAAAACAAACTTAATCAAATTATGTATAAAAATGAGGAATAAAGTGAATAAATGAACTTGTAAACTTATATACAAGTTTTATATAATGACATTTAAAAATGTAATAGTTTTAACTCTTTGTACACAGTTTCAGTCATTTTGACCAACTTTGTAAACCATCACCTTGAAACTTTACACTTTCTAGTAATGCTTCCAAAATATATTTACACTCCACTGCCACTTTAGCTATTCCTCAACATTAGCTTTGCTTATCTAAGCATTGGTCTCTCATTATCCAGTCTTTTATACCCTACTTAAATGCCCTTAGCAATATCTAATTTGCAAATCCCTTCACTCATGTCAATGTGCCCTCTATCCTGACACTGTATATAAGCACCTTTCTCAGATAATGTAATCACTTTTTCGTGACAAAGTGTTGGTCACGTCTTTTTTTGACGAAATGCTGTGGTTTTTTCCGCTATGGATTGTGATTTTTGTGTCACCTTGCAGATTTCTGAATAAACATAATTTCTTTAACAAACAAAAAATGAATGTGATATTCACAGGTAGGAATTCCTGTATTACCATTGCCAGTATGGCAGTTAAACTGACCTCTCCTATTCCACCTTTTTTATCTAGCTTCTCTCTATGAATGGGGGTGGGGTCATTCTCAGTTGAGGCTGTCTGTGCTTTGATCCATTGAGAAATGGAGACATACATTTGGCCCAGGGGTGTTTTCTTCTGGAGCATCTGAAGGTTTTTTTTGTTGTTGTTGATCATGATTTTTCTGGGGAGAATTTGGAGAAGTCAGCTTCTCAAGAGTCCAATTTGGATCACCCATCTCCTACTCTTTTTATTCAATTAGTCATTTAGGCTTATGAGATTTTGGGACTTTTCTCAGTGACCTTTGAGGCTCCTTCTCCCTTGATGGTGGAATGGTTGGGGGGGGATAGTTAGTTTTTCCTTCTTCACCTGATATTTCTGGTTTATGTTGAGATTTACTACTTTATTTTGTGATTTGATAGATATACCTTGTACCCTCATTCGTCTGTTGGCATGCTTTGGCTTTCCACCTCCAGCTGTTCATATTTTTTTCAATTCCACAGACTAAAATCATTTAATTTTGAATATGTAAGGTTTCAGATCGGTTTATGTGATCACCAATCACTTTGCTCCTCATTCTTGCTCTGCGATGTTTATTCCCCAGCAAATTGTTCACAAACTATCACTGGTCCCCACATCAATTTGTGGATGAATGGGGGTCTCTTACTGACTTTTATCTGGGCCAGATTGCCTGCTTCTGTTCCTTCTGTAAAGATACATTGGTGAAGGGACTTTGTTTTCCTGCTGTAGTCTCTGGGTGTTATATGTGGCTTCTTTTTATCATCCCTTGAAGTTTGCATGTGTCCCAGAAGCATGCAGATCCATGGGTATTTCAGGTTCTGGTATCATGGTTGGTCTTTCCATTCAATTCTCCATTATACATTCACCATGTGGTATTCCTACCTCCACATGATCAGTGGTGTGTGAATTTTCATTTCATGGCTATCAGAGTTACTGATCACGGAGGTAGTATTGACAGTTGATCCCATTCTTTTGGGATTCACAGATGATTGTCATTCTTTATCATCTCAACCCATTCTTTATTCCTCCCCTGTCCACAATGGAGTCCTTTCTCACCCTACATTGGCATTCTTCACCAGGCCTGTGGATGTCCAGTTTTGAGGTTGCTGAGGCACCTCCCCACATACTCATAATGAATTCATCTTGCCTTAAGCTAGGTTTTGTATACACTGATCAAGTTCTACAGTTCAGGAATCTAGCCTTTGGTCTAGCATCAGCACCATATGTCTTCTGCTGGGTTGTACAAGTTCTCACCATTTTTTGCGCCTGGCTTAGCCACCTCCCATTCAGCTCCAGGCTATGGAATGAGCTGTCAGGGTCTTAGTTACAGGGAAGGTTTTATCTCTGGGGTTGTGGACTTCCCTCAAATCTCTTGATCTTTTGTGATGAGGACACATTCCTTCAGTGGTCCCATTGTAACTAATGGACCTAGAACTTCAATACACTGGATTTTCAAGTCCCTATCATCAGGAGCAAGATCTTAGTTTTTGAGTGGTGGTTGGTTTAGATTAACTCTTATCATTAGCATATGTGGGTATATCATTGTATACTGCCACCCTGTCCATACTTTATTTCTTTGTAGATACTTCACTTGCATCTTCAAAGTCAGGAATGCCAGGGTATATGAATGGACGATGAATCTTCATTCTGCATCAGTAATTTCAAACTTCTTTCTGTCCAACAGGCAATAGTGCAAGGTCTAGATCTCTTTCAGGGGAATATCCCCATGAAACATGTCATCAATTCTAGCGGTCTCTTAAATTTGGTTTTTTCTCAATGGAGCCTATTCCAATCATATCAGCCTCCTGGCTTGCCATTTTCCTGGGGTGATGGATTTCATAGCACATTGTCAGTCTCAGTCCTCACTTTCTCCTGACCAAACAGATTCTCTGTTGTGCAATTTTCCAATAGATTTGTTCTCAGTTTAGGCCTCCAATAATAGCTTTTGCCAACATTGATACTCCACTACATGCTTTGGAGTCTCCACTTACTCATCCTCAGGCTTGGATGGTAGATGCATTCAGTCCTACTTAGATGGTATTGCTCATCTATGACTTTTCAAGTAGGATATGATAGATTTTACAGACGAGGAATCTTCTGAGAGTTACATCTCATCGGTTTCAGCACATTTATGTCTTTCACTGCCCATTTCTTTGATTCACTGGCGGAAATTTTATGGGTCTGTATGAGGACTTCTACTAACGTTTTTCTCTTACATTCTTTATATGATCTGGCAGTTTTCTTTCTGGGGGTTTTCTACTACCCTCCCTGGTCGTTTTAACAACATGTGCTAGATTGTATGGAGGAGGGAGTAATCTTGTCTTTCTTTTTCAGGGCCACTTACATTTTGCTTTTACTGAATCCCACTCTGTAGTGAGTGTTGCCCATACAGGTGTGTTTTATCAATCCAATTCCACAGTAGCAATCCACTTGACTATACTTAGTACTGGTTGGTTGCAACAGGCTCTGTAGAAATGAGGTGTTCCATATGACCATCTAGGGCATTACCAGATGGTATTACCATCTTCTCATGGACTGCTACTCACGGACTATCATGAGTAAGGCTAAAGTGGATTCTGCCTGTCCCTGCTGATCATCAGATTGAATAAATTGGGGTCACTTTGCTTTTAAAAATTTAGGGAACTTGTTCACCTATTGCACTGTTTCCAGAACACTTTTCCTCAGGACTCCCTAATGCATATTACTCCCCCAGATTCTACTAGTGGATCTAATGAGTCCTTACCACACCCAGTTTCCAGTCACTGGGGTAGTGGACAGAAGCTTTTGCTCAAATGTTTGAGTGTGTTCTTCCACTCTTAGAGAAAAGGCAAAGCTGGGGGGCCCTCCTACTCGGGTCCCTGGATGTTTTTCCCAAATGTCAGTAGGAATAACACCAGCCTATATGGGCCTACTTGTAATACCGGTTCAGATTTGATGCTTCACTGTCCAGTTGGGGTGTGCATGGCCCTTCTGTTTGATTAATATAAATTTGGTACATTGTTCATGGAAGAGGGCTCATTATCTCCTCATAATTCTGAACATGGAATGGTTCCTTGGTTGAATACATTGTACCATGTTCTCTTCATAATTCCAGGGGCAATTGGAATGCTCCTTGCCCACTCAGTTGGAGAGTGAGTATGAATGCTCATTATTCTAAACCAGATGTGTTCTGTTCCTTTGGTTGAGTAAGGCATATATGATCCTGTCATTCCGAGCCTGGGGTGGTGCCTATCAGACTTCTTCAGGTGGAAGAGAAAGTTTGTCCATTTCAGTGTTGCTTCCTTTCTCATCATAATCTCGGTGGTTCATAATGCAACACTCTATGGCTACAGGTTGGGATCCAATCAAAAGTATATCCATATGTCACATTGTGGTCCAATTGTATTAGCCAACAATGTGGGATTTAGGGACCATGATCCCTTAATTTCAACCCTGATTTGTGGAACCTCATCTATCTGGTTGGGGCTGGCCTATAATAATTACTCATGTACTATTCCATCCTTGATATCAATATTATGTATTGGTTGAAGAGCATACATGTTCTGGATGTTGTTCAGTTTCCCCACTTGGGTACCACTCTTATCTTGGTACACCCCTGTTCTATACAGACACTTTCTTTCTGGACAATGCCCTCACTGGCCCCTCCACCTTTTCAGTGTGGGATTATAATTAAAGTGGCAGTGGAGGTTAAGTATGTTTTGGAAGTTAATATTTTTCTAAAATGAAAATGTATTTCCAATAATACTTACCTTCACTGACACTCTCTTGCCCTTTTCTCCTCACTAAGAGCTGGTGTTGGTGACTGGGATGGTGTAAAAAGTGATTACATTATCTGAGTGAGTTGCTTGTATACAATGTCAGGATGGACATGAGTGGAGGGGTTTGCAAATTAGACACTGCCAAGGGCATTTAAGAGAGGTATAAAAGACTGGAGCATGTGAGAGCAGTGCTTAGATAGGCAAAGCCTATGTCGAGGAGTAGCTACAGTGTCAGTGGAGGTAAGTATTATTAGAGATAACATTTTCCTAAATTGAAAATATAACTTTTGTAACAACGAAAAAAAAAGTTTGTCAAAAATAAAAAATTCAATACTTAGTCTAAAATCTTGTCATTCTCAGGGTTTTGTACTCATATGATAAAAGTTCACATGGAAAACCAACCCTAATTTTATGTGTGTGTGGTCACAGAATTAAAATATGCACATTAGAATATGAAATATTTTCATTAATATAAAAAAGACTATCCCAAAACTAACACAATTTATCTGGCTTCCTAAATAAGTTAGAAATAATTTTCGTACTTAGTCAAGCAGAGTTCTAGTACAAAAAAAGGCCTCCTAGTCTTGTCCTATTTAATTAATTGGAATCTTCTCTCTCTTTTGGTTAGGGTCTCTCAGTGAGGCAGCAATAAGTTTACAGACTTACAATGCTAAAAAAATCCAAAGTTTGATTCCCTACAGGGGATTGTGGGGCCAGATAACAAGAGTATCATTAAAATAGTTCCAAAGAAAAACTTTGGTTTATATCTGCACATGAGAGGCTTTTTCTTCAGTCTTCCATGAAAATGACTATTAAAACCGTGTGATAATTAATATATTGCATTTCATTAAGTAATAGAAACGTGTGATAATTAATATATTGAATTTCATTAATAGAAATGTGATCATTAATATATTGAATTTCATTAAGTAATAGATACGTGTGTTCATTAATATATTGAATTTCATTAATAGAAACGTGTGATCATTAATATATTGAATTTCATGAATAGAAACGTGTAATCATTAACATATCGAATTTCATTAATAGAAATGTGTGATCATTAATATATTGAATTTCATTAAGTAATAGATACGTGTGTTCATTAATATATTGAATTTCATTAATAGAAATCTGTGATCATTAATATATTGAATTTCATGAATAGAAACGTGTGATAATTAATTATTGAATTTCATTAAGTAATAGAAACGTGTGTTCATTAATATATTGAATTTCATTAATAGAAATTTTCTATTACTTAATGAAATTCAATATATTAATGATCA
>NW_013671155.1:0-4248 GCF_000517525.1 Limulus polyphemus
AGTGAGTAATTGAACTGCAGTCAGAAAGTATTGTTGAAGTTAACGTTCGTTGTTATAGCGTTTGTTATAGAGCGACTGTTGAAAATAAGTGTATCGGTAAAGTTATATTCAGAAAGAATAAACCAGTATTATTATGAAAGGACTTGTGTCGCTTAAGTTTCGTTGGAACGAAGTTACGGAAAATTAATTAACAAACGGAGACGTAACAATTAGAATGAAAGGAGAGTACATTTCTTTGGTATATTCTAAACATTTCGCTGTTTGTAACTTGCTTTCAGGTGTCTCAGTGGGATTATAACGCTAAACATTGGGTTCCGATGCTCGTGATGGGCAAAGCAGAAACCAGTGTGTAGCTTTGAACTTTAGAACTAAAAGTTGGTAAGTTTTTTGTGTATCCGTATAATGTGCATACTGGCTATGGTCTGAAACATCCTTATTCTCTGTATGACTTATGATTTTCTAATGCAGAGCAAACAATTTAGTTTGTCTTTTATATGTACAATACAGTTCTTTCTATTGTGTGGAATTGTTGATTAACATTTTAAAGCGTTTTTATTGATTTTCAGACAATCCCCCCCCCCCTCACACACACACATCCCCTCCAATGTTTCTTACATTCTGATGTGCCTGGGAATTAGTTAGTGGCGCTAGTGTTGGAGCTTAGATGTTGTAGCAAGTGTTTTGTAACGCGAAGGTTTGGACATCGTAATTTTCCCAATAGTGTAAAGAATTAAGGTAAATTCAGTAGTAGATACTTTAAGTACTTGCTAATCATTAAGATGTAAAAATTTGATACATGAAACTTAAATTCTAGGAGTAAGAATAGTTCTTAAGAAATTAATCAGTTTTAATTGTGAAAATTGGTATACTTCGATTGTCGATACCAAGTTGTGTCTCAAAAAATGTTGGCCAAGCGTTTGAGAATCTGGTGGCATTGGCAACATGACTGATAATATTTTTTTGACAAATTAATTTTCAGGCATTATGTGGTCGTTTGGAATTGAATAGAAACAAAAATTTGATATATCACTATCAGTATTATTACTTTTAATTTAACAACAAAAGAAAAATGTAATGGAATATGTTGCTATAGCCTCCCCCGCAAATAACAAAGACATTGGCTATTGAGTTCATTTTATTTCGTTGTCAGACATTAAAAATCGCCAGTAATATAAGCAACCATTTAAATTTTAATAATTCACAGTAGTGTAATTGATAAAATGCTAAAAGTTTATTGTATTCTGTTTACTCTATCTTGGTAATATTACTCTTTATTTATTTATTTTGGTTCATCTTTTGTGAAATTCTAATGACCAGTACTTTGTAAAGCTGTTTTGTCTTGAAGAAACACCTTAAGTATGAACTTGAACATCTAGTAAGATGTAATGATTTTAGTCAAAGACAAAAGTAAATAATAGACAGAACTGATATGTCAGAAGCAAATAAAAAATCAACAAGAAAAAAAAAAAACGTGTTTTGAGTAACAACAATAATACTATTGATTCTGTTGAACTTGTGTGTAAACATTGTTTCTTCTGTTTATGTATTTTAAGTTAAATACAAAAAGTGTGTGGAAGAAGACTGAAACTTATGAAATAAGCAGTGACAGGTAATTACATTGGTCTGGATATGATTTTCATATTTTATTTAGAATACTAAAATTGAAAGAAATGATCTTATGTGTTTGTTGAGCAATGTTTTGCAGTAAGACATCTCGACACTGATTTGTTTAAAAGGCCCATAACAACTTGTATCTTCATACTCTTCCCTCTATTATTGAGTTACAAGAAGAGGGAAAATAAAATGAGTTGATGTTTAGTATTCATAATTGGGGATCATGGACAAGGGGTCATATGACCTACTCTGTGTTCGTTTTTTAATTTATATACCATAAAGTATGAAGATACAGTCACTTTTAACTGTAAAAATGTTTGAACCCACTGAAAAGATGGTAAATTTTTTTTTCTGTTACGAAAATAATTTGTTTACATTTAAGGGAGACACAACTGATTGTCCTAGCACTACTGTGGAACAGTTAAAGGATTTGTAGTGTATTATTATTTAATATGGAGCTTTTGGTACTTTGAGGAAAAAAATTAAAGAAAATTTATGGGGGGGGGGAATAAAGCATTTTTAAGTTTGACTTTGATGTTAATTTTTCACTTTGGAGAAGGTTTTGTTTGGGGTTAACTATGAATAACTGATGAACTGGTTAGATTTGATGGACAGTTTTAATACGGGGAAGAGATGTTTACATAAGATGGGAAGTACATATAAAGTATTTGAGGAGTATTAAACTATGCTTTAAAAGATTGTGGAAAAAAGCATTTTTTTATATGCTCGGTGTTTTCCTTGTAAGAATAAGTTTCTATTATTTCATAACTTTTTTTTTCTGCTTTAAACAAAATAATATTTAATGCGTGTTAAAGATGCAAGTTTCATAACCTTAAGAGCTTCAGTTTTGAAAACCTGACTTGTTTTTTATATATATACACTGCAGTAGTTGTTTTTGAATGGAGAGCAGTTGTATAATATTCATAAAAAGTAAAGCTTTTAAAACTCTCACTCGAAGCAATAAGTTTTGTTTATAAGCATGTAAAAAAAAAAGATGAGATGTTATAGAAGTTTATAGTGCATTAGAAGCGTGGAGTGTATAAGTTACAAAGATCAGGTGACTTGTGTATCTATAACTTGAAGAGAATAAAGAAAATCATTACTGAAGTTAAAATGGACACTGAATATTTTGGCAAATGTAGAATTCTATAAGCAGGTACATTAACTGTAATTAAAGGCATATTTTTGATTTTTCCACATCCTTAATCAAGGGACCTAAAATTATTCCCTAATTTTTTACTGCGTCTGACTGGTTGAGAACTGTGTGATAATGGTATGACTTCAAAGACAAAGTCCAGTAGTCAATATACGGTTTATTTTCCCTATTTTATTATTTCTTATTTTTCTTCTCTATTTCTTTACTTTTCTCTTTTCATCTCATTTTTTCCCAGTTTTTGCCATCTTCCGTGTCACAAAAAGTTTCCAAATCTCAAAATTGTTTCCTTACATTTTGGACACTTAAATAGAAGAATATTTACCCTTGTGCAGGGGTCCACAAACTTTTTAGCTTGATGACCTCCTGTTCCCCCCAAGACTTTAGAAACTATGGCTGAGAACCCCACCTAATGATTTAATAGAAACAGTAGCCCATGTGAGGTATCTTGCGTTCATTGTAACTTGTTCTGAGAAAAAAGAATTTCAAGCATGAACAGTGTTTTTTTAGTCATATTAATATTACAATAAATAAACTTCTCACTGAAAATATTGCTTTGTCCGGTGTCCAGGAAGTGTCTCAGTTAGTAAACACCCATTTGGAAACTACCTGGATGTCATTCAGGCCAATTATTATTGAGAACACCATCAAAGGTGGAAGAAATATTTAAAAAACTATAGAAATGAACGAGTGGTAAACATAGCCTTTTCTTTTATTATAAATAGCTAATAATTTGAATAAGTATCATTATTAAAGATTTTGTAGAGATTTGTTTTGTGTTCTTATTTATTTCAATAATATTCATAGCAGTATTGTTTGTAAAACCAGAATTGGTAAATAACTATCAAATCCACCAGACTCCACAATTCGCACACATAGTGAAAACACTAACCACCCACTCCTGGTTATGAATTTCAAAGTCATCTTATCTGGATCATCCAATATTGAACTTTTAATTAAACAAAGTTTATCCATTATAAATGAACTCCAAACTTTAAAGAATAACACAACTTCACTACAATTAAATCTGTTCTTTAATAACTTGTATAATATTGTATTATTCTATTCTTTGTTTATATGGTTGTCTTTGAATTTATTTCATACTTTTATTCTGTATTTTAATTACTTTTTATAGAATGTTTAAACTTTATAAAATGCCTTTACCTAATAATTTACTATGTTCAATATAGCTTACTTAAGATGGAGTATGTATAATCCAAAACGTTCAAGAATTAACTGTTCGTTACTGAACGCCACGTGTCAAATGTTCATTGTTGCTACTGCCGTCCTGTTGTTCATCATTAAACTTTGATTCCAATCGAATGAATCTATTGCAACTATTTAAATGATTTAGAAGTACATTAATGACTGTATATCTATATTTTTTAGGCTGTAATTGAATAATATAATAGATGCACTTGTCTTTTAAACTACATTTTGTCGATTAATTGTTACTAGGGCTGGGAGATGGCTGAGCAGTT
>NW_013671155.1:4340-5553 GCF_000517525.1 Limulus polyphemus
TACTTAATTTTAAGTTAAAGTAACTTAATTAAATTAACTAAGTAAAGTAACTAATACTAGACTAGGTAACGTAAATAAGTACATAGAACAACAACTATATATATATATATATATATATATATATATATATATATATAATGTGTTTGTGTGTATGTTAGAAATATGAATAGAAGACATTGATATCCTCCAAAGGAAGTGGGATTTTTTAAGGTTAATAATTCATATACTTTGGTGAGGTAACAAGTAAAATAGTGTTAAAAAGGTAATTTGGTGTGATATAATTTATTAGATAGTGGAATATATCATTACCAGAAGAAAGTGTTGTAGTAATTGATGGAGAAACAAGGTCAGTTACAAACTAAGGAATAGGATAAGTAGAGTAGAGAAGCAGTGTTAACTTCATATAAAATTAGGTATAAATATGATAGAAGTTGTTATAACACAAAGCTAAACAATGGGATAGTCAGAACTCTGGCCATCATAGGGAGTCAAAACTAGGACTTTAGCATTGTAAGTCTGTAAACTTACCACTGACTAAGGTTTAGGATAAATAAAGCCATAGTAAAACCAAATAAAGGTTTAGGATAAGTATGGTGAGGACGTGTATCGGCTACAAATTAAGGTTTAGGATAAGTATGGTGAGGACGTGTATCGGCTACAAATTAAGGTTTAGGATAAGTATGGTGAGGACGTGTATCGGCTACAAATTAAGGTTTAGGATAAGTATGTTGAGGACGTGTATCGACTACAGATTAAGGTTTAGATTAAGTATGGTGAGGACGTGTATCGGCTACAAATTAAGGTTCGGGATAAGTATGGTGAGGATGTGTATCGGCTTCAAATTAAGGTTCGGGATAAGTATGGTGAGGACGTGTATCAGCTACAAATTAAGGTTCAGGATAAGTATGGTGAGGATTTGTATCAGCTACAGATTAAGGTTTAGGATAAGTATGGTGAGGATGTGTATGTACTACAAATTAACAATTAGAATAAATTTATTGAGTTATGGAAACAACAAATTTACATTTGGAACAGATATGGTGAAGAAGGTATGTTAGCAACAAGTTAAGATTGGCGATAAATAGATAAATTTATATATATTTAGGCTGTTTTATGTGTTTAAAGTAGACTTATTAAAAATTTGTATCTACATGAATGTTTTAGTACTTGGAACATTTATTACCAATTTTTGTATTATCATTATATATATTAA
>NW_013671155.1:5876-10094 GCF_000517525.1 Limulus polyphemus
AATTTTTGTATTATCATTATATATATTAATGAAGAAGTACGACTATAACTTACCTTAAGTTTGTACCCTCCCCCCCCCCCCCCACCACACACACTTTCCTGACCGTAAGAGGATTTGTATATCTTAAAATCTAAAATTAGCTGTTTAATCAACAGATCCAGGCATTAAACACAAATATAAATAAATTCTGGTCCCTTGGTAGACGTTTTTGGCCGTTGAATGATTGCAGTAAGCAATTATAACTAGTTTCTCAATGAATTTTTCATTTCCTGTTTCTTAAAGTTCTGCTTAAAAACCCTTTGTGAGATGTAGATATGTTAACTACTTAATGTGTTTGATTCTCATTCACTTTTCAATTAAATATATATCGGTTGCATATGAATCTATAGTTTTGAAACAATATATCCTAACTGAAATATTTTGTTTCTTGTTATGATTATTGGAGACTAAACCAAAACTTGAATAAATTCTATGCTTAGTAGTTAATTATTTTCAATTTATCAACAGGGGCATGATCAGGTCATAGCACAGAATGAGTGTAAAAATATGCCATGTTCAAGATGAGGAAACAAACTTCATCTGTAAGCTTAGTCATAGACAAAATCAAAAAACAAACCAAGGTATGGAGAAAAAGTTGAACAACAACAATATAGAACTTTCAGAATACATTGTGGACCCCAGAACAAAGACTACATACTTGAAAGGAAAGTTTCTTGGAAAGGTAAAGTTGTCCATATTTTGTTTTTTATTTCAAGCCCAAATTATAAATAAAAAATACAAGTTGTAAAAATATTCAAACATAAAATAAAGCTTTAAGAAAGGTGTTTATGTTTTTGCAATCTAAAGTAATTCACAGAAAACTGTTAAATGTGACTTTCAAGCCTTTGTTGAGAAGTCATTACATGCTGCTCAGGTTTTTTTCCTTTATTTGTTATAGAAAGGGAAAAAAATGTTTATATTTCTAGTCTACTTGTACATTTTGCTTTTTGTCAGCTGACAACAGAACTAGATCCACTGAGTAAACTGTTATGCTAATTGTGTTTATTGTTTAGATTTTAATTAAGATAAATATTGTATGAATTTAAATTAAATTAATTTTTTATTAATGTAAATAAAACAATGTGTATATTAGAACTAAAACATACAAAAAGTCTAACATACTTATCGATGTAAGCTTTTTACTTTGGTGGATAACTGAGAATTTTTTCTAAATATGTTTTTTATTGTTATTTGATAATTTTCAGTTTTTAAAGAGACTTTTCACAATGATGTTGTCATCTTTCAAATAATTTTTCTTTTAGTTACCAATTTCCTTCTTGTCTAATTAATGTTTAACTTCAATGTTTACCATTAAACCACAAGTAGTGTGGTGTCAAAGGTCGATGAAAACAGTTAATAAATGTTAAGTAAAATATTCTTAAACAACTGATCTCAAAGATTATTTGAGATTCTCTTACTAAAACTGAAGATAACACTTTCAGAGAGTCTGTTTCATCTGGTTTCAAATCCTGAAATGTTACCTGAAACCAAGTTTTTTTTTATGAACATTTAAATGTGGTTTATAAGTAGTAAGTTAAGTGATCTGTTTTGTGACACTTTCAGTGATAACAAAGATAATCTCCAGGTTTGGAATCTTTGTTCATAATATCCTATAGTTTTAATTTTTGTTACTTTTACATTCTTTGAAATAAATGTATAGGCCCATGTATGTAGGAATGAGACACTTGGAGAGTGAACTGTTACACAACACTGAGACTTGTTATTCTACAGCTTTACACCATATGCAAATTTAGAACATACTATAATTTAAAAAATTAAAAAATTGTCAATTTTTGACTATTGGCTCCATCAGTATAAGTATCTTCTTTTCATTATTCTGAAATATTTTAGCATAAAAAACAAACAAACCTTTAAATGATTATTTAGAAGCATAACACCTGAATATATTGTTTTTTGAAGTGTTATTATTAATATACCATGTGTAAGGTTTTAAGTCAAACAAGACTGCTATAATATCGAAGAGATGCAATGGTAAAAAAATAAAGTGAAAATAAAAAAGTATCAAAAATATTCAAATATCCAATTAAGTGGAAATATTTGTTTTATTATTATGAAGCATTAAATGTGTATCAGTTTGCATTTTATTAAATTGAAGCTTACATTTTTTGTTTCTATCAGTATGATAATCTTAACTTTGGTACAAGTATTGGTGTATAAAGCCAGATGATTAACTAGATTTATTGGTGTATAAAGCCGGATGGTTAACTTGATTTATTGGTGTATAAAGCCGGTTGATTAACTTGATTTATTGGTGTATAAAGCCGGTTGATTAACTTGATTTATTGGTGTATAAAGCCGGATGATTAACTAGATTTATTGGTGTATAAAGCCGGATGATTAACTTGATTTATTGGTGTATAAAGCCAGATGGCTAACTTGATTTATTGGTGTATAAAGCCAGATGGCTAACTTGATTTATTGGTGTATAAAGCCGGATGGCTAACTTGATTTATTGGTGTATAAAGCCGGATGGCTAACTTGATTTATTGGTGTATAAAGCCGGATGGCTAACTAGATTTATTGGTGTATAAAGCCGGATGGCTAACTAGATTTATTGGTGTATAAAGCCGGATGGCTAACTAGATTTATTGGTGTATAAAGCCGGATGGCTAACTAGATTTATTGGTGTATAAAGCCGGATGGCTAACTAGATTTATTGGTGTATAAAGCCGGATGGCTAACTAGATTTATTAATGTATAAAGCCGGTTGATTAACTTGATTTATTAATGTATAAAGCCGGTTGATTAACTTGATTTATTGGTGTATAAAAGCTGATTTATTGATATAATGGATTACATAGGAACTTTGAATATGTTGATTAGTGCCACATAAAATAATTGATTTATCAAAATTACAATTAAATCAATTAATGTCATACAAATAATCAACTAATGTAAATTAGTGTTTTGATTATTCCAATAATCCAAGTATTTTCACTCTGGTTTCTCATTATTATTTTAGATGAATCCAAGGCTGTTCAGGTTAATTTCAGTTAGTGATTATTACTATTTTCTATTATTCAAATCTCATGGGAGAATAACTGATTAGTTGAATGTAATCAGTTAAGGAGCTTGTTGATTCATCAATTAGCAAATTCTACTAATCGTCCAGCTATAATACGTTGTGTTTGTTTTTTATTCAATATTGATTTTATTACTCTAACATGCTTTTTGCTGATGCTTTTAATTTTTGATTATTAGTAAAATTTTATCTCATACTTCACATACTTTATCTATAGTGTTGCTACTTTTTAAGAATTTGTTAAGACCAGAACTTATTTTGCCATTGCATTATTCATTTGAAAAAACTAATTTTGCTTGGTTTGGTACCGCCCAGTACATTTAATTTTTTTCAGCTTATTGTGATAATTAGAAAAACATTTGCTTTCAACATTGTTTTAAGATAAACAGAATTTTAATAACTTTCTTGTTGAAATTATAATAATTTTCTATGCTTTTTAATGAATATCATTTTGAATTTGTAATGTTTTATGTTGTTTATGCTTTCAGGTATTGTATATTTACTTTGTAAAGTTGTTTCCCTTATAAATACATATCTAAATTGATTACTTTTATTTATAGCTTTTACAGTTCAGAACAAATAGAAAATCAGATTTTTTATTGTTCAATTATCCTGTCAGATTTGTTATTGTTCAATTATCCTGTCAGATTTGTTATTGTTCAATTATCCTGTCAGATTTGTTATTGTTCAATTATCCTGTCAGATTTGTCATTGTTCTATTATCCTGTTTTGTGTTAATTTATCTATATGATGAACATAATTTCTTTTTCCCAAAAGGGAGGGTTTGCCCATGTCCATGAAATAACAGATTTGACTACAAACAAGATATATGCTGGAAAGATAGTTCAAAAAGCCAATCTCACAAAATCTCATCAAACAGAAAAGGTTTGTTGTTAAATGTGTTGGGACTATAAGCAGTTAAAAAGGTTTGAAATAGGATTTACAATGTTAATAGTGTTTTCAGTATCAGTTAACATAAGAAATCATGAATAAATAATACACGTTTTGAAATTATTGTAAATATACTGTAGGAACATTAGTTTATATGTACTGGAATGATTAAAACATACATATGGTGTTAAATGTATTTGTATTTAATGTAAATGATGTGTCAAACACTACTGTTAAACAGTGTG
>NW_013671155.1:11060-16917 GCF_000517525.1 Limulus polyphemus
AAACGTAGAATTCTTTTTTTAGATTCTAAGAGAAGTTGAAATAAACGTAGAATTCTTTTTTTAGATTCTAAGAGAAGTTGAAATAAACGTAGAACTCTTTTTTTAGATTCTAAGAGAAGTTGAAATAAACGTAGAACTCTTTTTTTTAGATTCTAAGAGAAGTTGAAATAAATGGAGACCTCTTTATAGATTCTAAGAGAAGTTGAAATAAACGTAGAACTCTTTATAGATTCTAAGAGAAGTTGAAATAAACGTAGAACTCTTTTTTTAGATTCTAATAGAAGTTGAAATAAACGTAGACCTCTTTTTATAGATTCTAAGAGAAGATGAAATAAACGTAGAACTCTTTTTTAGATTCTAATAGAAGTTGAAATAAACGTAGACCTCTTTTTATAGATTCTAAGAGAAGATGAAATAAACGTAGACCTCTTTTTATAGATTCTAAGAGAAGATGAAATAAACGTAGACCTCTTTTTATAGATTCTAAGAGAAGTTGAAATAAACGTAGACCTCTTTTTATAGATTCTAAGAGAAGTTGAAGTGCACAACTTACTAGAACATAAAAATATTGTTCGTTTCTATGGTTGTTTTGAAGATGAGAAACACATTTATATTCTTCTTGAGAACTGTCCAAGAAAGGTAACTAAATTTCCTGATAATTTTTATTGTCATAACAATATCTTTGATTAACTACTCAAAGTAAACAAATTTATTTTACATAAGAATGGGATTACCTGTATAAAATTGCAATGTGCTTGTTTATTTTTTATGTTTCTTTAGTTTCTTGGCTAGGAAGGTATGCTGACTGGCTGCTTTATGAGGGCTTCCACCTAATATTGGGTTGCATCATTTCGTGTTGAAATTTTGATTATGCTGGCATTACTTCTTATGATTGAAGCCCAATGATTATACTGGCTAAAAATGTGACTGATCGCTGTCGTTCTGTGTTAGACAATAATAGCACTGGGAATTTTATCAGTATCATCTTCAAAGAGCCTTTTTTCATCAGTGTTGAAATCCAGAATTATAGAGTGGGTCTGATCAATGGAAGCATTCAGGTCCACTCTGGATATCACTTATTCTTACGATTAAATTATTCCATCTTACAAGAAGATTTCCCATACATTAAAGCACCTTGTAACAGTACAGTTAAGGGTCAAATGTTTGTGGTTTTTTTCCATGTTTCTCTTATACTGTCAGTTCTGAAAAGGGTTTTGGGTGATCCATGAGACCTCCTTACATGTGTCCAATCATTCATGGCCAATAGTTTGAACTCAAAACACCACTAAAGACATATTTTTCAGATTGCATTTGAGATGAACAGTGTTTAGGCTGGTTGATGATTGGATGATTCATGAGACCTCCTAACATGTGTCCAATCATTCATAGTCAATGGCTTGAACACAAAACATTACTAAAGACATATTTTGAAAATGACTAATGTTCAGGCTGGTTGATGATTGTCATGTGACATTTATTATAATGTTCTTCACATGGTATAGTTGAAGACAGTTGAATCTTGATAATGCTTGACTGAACCAGTTAATTAGGGTATAGTGTATTGATTGTTGCACTTAACAAGCTTATCCAACTGTCTTTTCCCTTGGTTCGTTCTTGGAAGTTGACAGTCATAATTTTGTCCAGTAAAAAACATTTTCAGTGTTGGTTGTTACTATTGCTAAACTTTGATGACTTTGAACAGAAATTTGTAATGTTAAACAAACACCTTCTAATTTGTCCCTTTTTAAAAGTTACAGATCCATGCTTGTGTCTATTGTCTCGCAAACTAACTGTAAATTGGCCATATTTCTGTATTTATAAGGCTATTGCTGTCACTATACATACCAAATGATCACTTGTGTGCATGTGCAAGTATTTAAAGTGTGCTTGTTGCATGAGTTTAATAATGTGGCCTGTCAGTGTAGACATGTTTTTTAAAACTGTTTAATGTTGATTAAAATGCTCTTAATGGTACTTAAATAATACAGTAATTAATAAATTTATCCCTATAAAAACTTTAA
The DNA here is from genome assembly GCF_000517525.1 of Limulus polyphemus. NCBI lineage: Eukaryota > Metazoa > Arthropoda > Merostomata > Xiphosura > Limulidae > Limulus > Limulus polyphemus. The sequence continues at coordinate 13,082 of NW_013671155.1, forward strand.
ACTATAAAATTAAAGTTGAACAGTATTAAAGGTAGTTTTTAAAAATGACTTATCTCACTTTCATTGCTTTTCAAAGTTTAAATTCCTTACTTTTAAGTTTACTGTGCTTTTGAAATGTGAAGGTTATTGTATCTTACACGTTATGTCTCAGAAATGAAATATATTTGACTTGTAAGTAAACTTTACTCGTCATAATGATAAGTGATATTAAACTTTAGTTAAGCTGACTTGCAGAATTGATAAACAGGCATCACTATAACCTTGGTGTGCAGGTACACTGTGGCATAACCAGGTACACTGGTGTTTGGTGTCATAGGTTCTATAGAATTCATTTCAATTTAGTTAAGTAACTCTTTGTTTTAGTGTGACAACTGAATTAGTGTTTTAGAGATGTTGTTATAAAAGGAAAATAGTTAAGTAATTTAAAAAGCACTTCAAAATCAAATCTCTTTAAATGCATTGAAATAATCTTGTGTACTATTTTATTGAACTTTACTAGAAAAAAATAGGAGATGTTCTATTCAAATGTTTTGGTTTTAAACTAACCACTATTATAGGATTTATTGAATTATGTAATAAAGAAAATTTTCGAGGAGCAGTGGAAAGAAAACAGTTGTGACTGCTGCATTTTATTTCTAAAAGTAAAATAGAGTATTACTAATATTCTGCAATAGAAATTGATCAGTTTCTATGTGTATGTTTGTTAAATTTGAAGACATAATACAGATGAATGAAACAATTATACATTAACATTGAGAGATTTTTGTACTTTGGTTTCTTAGTAGCAGCTAATTATACTCCATAGTTATGAATTCTCCAAATCTTCATTTAGTGGGCCTAACTAATTGCTCTGGGAATACCACAGAGTAGTAAGGTAAGGGAAATTTTGATTCGTTACCAAGGATATTGGCATTGTGGAGGATTTCATTCGTATTGACTGATTGTAATGTTTCAGTTAGGCTGATTTTGTCATTAGTTTTTATTGATAATATCAATCATTGTGAGGTACTTTTAAAATCAAATTTTTTTACTTAGTCCTTAGCTCATGTTTTAAAGAAAAGGAAGGTATTGACAGAGCAAGAGGTCAGATATTACATTCATCAATTAGTTGAAGGAGTTGAGTACATTCATAATTGTGGAGTTATACACAGAGATTTGAAGCTGGGAAACTTGCTCCTCAGTGAGAATATGGAAGTAAAGATAGGAGATTTTGGATTGGCTAGCCACATAGTTAAAGAAGGTTACAGGAAAAGGTAAGTCTGATAACAGAGTTTCTAGTTAGCTTATTTCAAAAGTGTTATACTCGTTATCTTAAATACTGTTTCAACACCTATATTTGGTATATCGGAGGGAGATGAAAGATCATACTGTATGTTTTTACATTAAGTTAGATCCCATTTAAATATCAAAGTTAATATAATCAGAGGAAGATGAAAGATCATACTGTATGTTTTTACATTAAGTTAGATCCCATTTAAATATCAAAGTTAATATAATCAGAGGAAGATGAAAGGTTTTAATGTATGTTTTTACATTAAGTTAGATTCTGTTTAGATATCAAAAGTTAATATATCAGAGGAAGATGAAAGGTTTTAAATGTATGTTTTTACATTAAATTTATTCCATTTGAATACCTAACTTTAATATCTAGTGAAGAAAGTCATTGATGTTTATACTGTTGGAATAATATATATATATATATATATACAGCAGTATTTAACCTATAATTATGTGTTGGTTTATTATTATTTATGGACTGTTTTTTTTCAAGCCTCTTAATGCATCTTTAGCTATTGGATTCCTCTTGAAAAAATGTATATTTTTGGATTATTGCACGACTACATTAGAAAACAAAAACTTGTTGGACATGAAAAGCATTATTAAATTACTTTATTTTACAGCTTACAGATATGAACTATGTGCTCTTAATGTCAAAAATGAGCCTTGTAAAGCTAGATTCCATATTGACCATACTGAATTTCTGAATTTTAAGCCTCCCCCCATTTTGTTTTGTGTATGCAGGACACTGGTGTTTGTGAGTTGTGCGTTGCCATGACATCTAGCATTGTCAACATGGTTTGGAGCCGATCTAATAAACATTGCAAGTGTTTAAATATTGGTCATCCTTCTGGGATGTTTGGAATTTAGTGGTATAGTGTACAGACATATAAAGATAACTGCCCATTTTATTGAGTGCTTATATATATAGAGAATGAGACTAAAGACACTGCCCTTAATCCAGAATATTGAGGTGCCCATTATTGCAGGATTTATTTTGGTTACAAATAATAGAAAAAAGAAAGGTACTGAAAAGGTCTGTCATTAATGGTGCGGTGCTTGTAGTTTTGAGGTGCCTGTTAACTGAGGTTCTATTGGATGTTAGTTATATTGATGTATTATAATTTATAAGGATAATCACATTTATGGAACTAAAATTGATTAGATAATTTTTCTAAAAGTAAGTATTTATTTTTGGTTTTAACATAAATCTGGTAGGTTAGCAAAAAAAAAGGTTAAAAAAGAAGTTATCTTGTTTTTAGATATATAATTTTGATTGACCTAATCAATTTACCTAGTAATGTTTTATTTATATGGTCACAATCCAATTAACTGAAGTTTTTAATTTTTTTATTAAATACTTATGATAAAGTTTGGTTATTGGATGTCATTGTTGTGGTTACTAACTGATATGATCACTTAATTCTAATTATTAATTAGTAACTATTTTATCTTAATGATTGTTAATCGGTATTTACTTTATTTTAATTTTATTATTTTACTAGTTGTACCTAGCCACGCATTGCTGTGGCTCAGTCTAGTTAAATGGAAAAGAAACAAAAGAGAAAGTGCACGTTTCTAATTTGTTTAATTTCACAATGTTTGTGGGTATACAATATTTTTGTTGTTCCATTGTCTGTGCAGATATAGAGATTGTCTGGTTTGCTGACTCTAGAACACGCAACATATAATTGTCCATGTGAGAAGCAATCCGTGTCTAGATCTAAACCGCACAATTCTAAAGATTGGCCCCGAGCTTTGTTGATGGTGATTGCAAACGCCAATCGAATTAGGAATTTCAATCTCTTAAATTGAAATGGCATATCCGTTGGAATCATAGGAATGCGAGGAATGAGGAATTCTTCAACTTTGAAAGGTCCTGTCAAGATTGTTGCTTCTACGACGCTGCTCATTAATTTTTTTACTGCAAGCCGCGTGCCATTGCAAAGCTTTGGCTGGTTGATGTTTCGCAATATGATAATTGGCACGCCGATTTTCAATTGCAGTACTTGCGGTGGCATCCCTGGCAGATCGAGTGAATTCAAAAATTCTGTTGGATAATTAACTGCTTCATCTGCTTCTACTACAGTGTCGACGGACTTGTATGTGACTGCCTCGCTTTGAATGTTAGACTGAATAATATTGTTAAGTTCGTAGATGTCTTTGTTCTTGGCCGCAAGAATAGCTCGTTCACTCGTCATTCTTATAATTCGTTTGAATATTGGGAAATACTTTTTCAACCAATTCTTCTTTTTGAATCACTAAATTGCAGAAGTTATGAGGCAATGAAATTCGTCCTGCTGTCAGATCAACCGGCACGTTTCCGTTCCCAATTTCCAGCAATTGATGTGAGAATATCTCAGCTGATTGATTGTTTTGCAGCTGGACACGCATATTTGTAGTTAATTTTTAACGTATTTACGTGTCGCCACAAAGTACAGTATTTCAGGCAAGCATTTATTTCATCCGCTGGTGTCGATCGAGGAATTACAGGTAATGTTTGCCTGAAATCCCCTGCAAGCAATATTAATGCGTCCCCAAATGGTCTGATGTTTCCA
>NW_013671155.1:17811-19945 GCF_000517525.1 Limulus polyphemus
CTTTGGAAATGTTGCACGTGGGAGTTTCAATGAATTGCATGTTCAATTGCAATTTCAAAGCGGAATGAGCAGTTCTTCCACCTGCTAGTAACGTCGCAGCTATTCCGGACGACACAAGAGCTAAGGCTGTGTCATTTTGGGATCAGATTGCTGCCAGAATCAATCTAATTAGGAACGTTTTACCAGTTCCTCCTGGCGCATCTAAGAAGAAGATTTCTCCAACCCCGTTATTGACAGTTTGCATTATTTGATCGTAAATGCCTTTTTGCTCAAGCGTTGCTTAGGAATATTTGATTGCACATACGACAAAAGATCACCCGTGTTGTAATTTTGTTCACAACGCAATTCTACATCGAACGAAGCAGCAGCAGATCGATTCGGTGATGGCATTCCCAATTGATTGAGAACTTTGTTCGCAATATCTAAGCACAAATCTTCAATCATTATCAACGCTTCGTTGTAGATTTCTGCTATGAAATCCATGTTCATATTTGATTTTTCCTTGCGTATTCGACGGAAAATATCTTCAGCCATGTGCGATTTATATTTCTCCCATAACTCTGTTGGAGATGAAGGAGAGCAGGCGGTCAATATGATTGCATACAATGCACGAATTTGATTTGGATGTCACGTTTTGCACGCATCATTAATGCATACATCCCAGTGTCGGTCGTTGTCCAATAAATTCAGAGCTTGACATGCACTGCGGAAAGTGGCATGTGTAACGCTGTTGACAATTCTCAGTTGCTGGAAAGACGTTGGACCGGGCACATTTACCAACAGCGTGCAAAGAAAGAAGCATTCATCTTGATTGGGATTCACGGTGTACAGTCTGCCTATCGTAGTTTCTTTAAATATGCTAGGTTGTCCGTCGACTCGCTCTCCTCGTTTGCGTCGTTCAAATGATTTTCTACTCGCATTCCATGTGTAATACGTAGGCACTTCCGAATACAGCATTGTTTTAGCAAATGCGTCATTTTGACATAACGTGAAGAAAGCAGTTAACGCTGTAGCCGGTGGATTCAGGGCTATTTGTTGCACATTTGCAGCTGTGAAATAAACGCGTTGTCCATTTTCTAGATGTACTGCTTAGTGAACAACAACTGGACTTCGTTCATGTATGGGAAATGTAAGAATTCACCATACAGCTTCATTGCTGCTTATGTATCTTCCAGCCTGATACTGTGCAATTTCATCGATATGTATGACCACATTCCTATCACTTCTTTCTGGTTGCATGCCAAAAACTGCCATGTTGCTGCCTTTATTTACGTACTTACAAATGTATTTGATCGATTTAACGGAGTTACAGTATTCCACGTTTATGTGCACTTTGTATGTTTTTGATAGCAAAGGCGAATATGGAACAACCCACCGGTTATCTACTTCGATGTCACCGTTTCGCATTTGTATGGTTGCTAATTTACTGCCATCTTCTGCTGATCTTCTTCTGTATAAAGGATATCCATCGTTTCCTGTAACTGTGTTGGATACTAATGCTCAAGGATATCGCTTAGAGCATTTTCCGTCTATCATGCATGGTGAATTTGTCATGCCTATCCACCGGCAATTGCCCAGGAAGTAAGAGCTGTTGTATATCGTCCCAAGCTGGATTGCATGTGAATGTAATGAATAGGTCTGGATGCCCGTAGTGACGAACATACACAATTGCATCTTGAGCGTACTCATGCATATGGACTGCCTGTATATGAAGATGGCAAAATCGTTAGTCTTCCAACGTTAGTTGTATTACCGTCATTTACAACTGCATCTCGGAAATGAACGTATTCTTCAGAGCGAAGCTTGGTCTAATTCAAATGGATGAATATCAAATGTTCTGTTTTGATTTTTGCATACATATCTAAGATGTATTGGTGAAACAATTGACGGCATTTCAAAATGTGATTGTCTTCATTCTCTCGAATCATTAACCAGTATGAATAATAGTTCATTGCGCTGCATTTCATATTTGTTTCTTCGCCACTGACTGGATTTATCATCTTAATGTTGAAGTGATATCCATCGGCACCATCCCAAAAAATGATTGGATATTGCAGGGCATCGTAGCATCGATGAGTTTCTGGAACTTTTGTTAATTGATCGTTTCTCCGATGAAGAACAATATCTCTAGGTA
>NW_013671155.1:20018-21000 GCF_000517525.1 Limulus polyphemus
GTGTATCAGATGGCATCATGTCAATTGCTGTTTTGAACAAATGCACTAAATTGTTTTTTTCGTGAAGAAGCTGTTGCAGTTGGGACATGATGGACCTTTTTATGCCGGTAGAAATTCCGCAGCGTGCATTCAATTCATCATTGCCATCACCGATGAAAAACATTTGTAGGAATTTATGTTTACCATCTGGGAATGGAAGCAGGGAGCCGGCTTTATGATAAATTTGTCCTTTCACTTTGAAAGTTGGCATGAACTGAGATGTTACGATTTCTGTGCCGAACTACGTCATTTGGAAGCATGAGTTGTATTTCCTGTTGTTAGATAGGAAATGCTTTGATTCGGCAGTATATCCGGCAAGCAAAGTTTTTAATGGCTCTGGCGGTTCTCCAAGTTGAGGCGGCGCAACACATTCCTTTCATTTCTCCATTAAATTTCAGAGCCTTGCAATAAGGACACACTTCAGTCATAGTGCCGATGAGAACATGCCGGCTCAAACTATAATCATCAGCTGGGTTGTACCGGAATGCAAGGCGATTGTAATCGCGTGATTGCAGAGCACGGAGTAGTGTTTGACACTGATCTGCTGTTTCTTGTTGACGTCTTTCAGCCACTCTCAGCCACTCTCAGCCTGTCACGTTCATTCTGTTGAGAACGAAGCAGATCTGAAGCTGCAGAATGTGATCGCTGTGCTCGCAACCGTGCATACTCAAGTCTGGCTGCACATCGCTCTGCTGCTTCCTCGGCACGTATTTGAGCCATTCTTTGTCTGTTTCGCTCGTTCGCTACTGCCCGTTCTTCCTCAGTTTGATTTGCAATTACTCGTCGCACTGCTTCCGCTCTACGAGTACGACAACCTAAGTTTGATCTTCTGCAAGGCATTATTTGGATGAACTAAAGCAGATTGATTGCACTGAAAAAAAAGAAAGTTATAACAAAAACATATAAAATTGCAAAACATTAAAAAGGAAAACATGAACTAAAA
>NW_013671155.1:21368-32026 GCF_000517525.1 Limulus polyphemus
AAGTTAAAAAAACGAAATGAAAAACAGTAAAAAAAATAAACTATACTCACGAAATGAACGATATGGTAAACATCACAGCTCAATTCCAACGCAATGTCACACGAAATAATTAAATCAAAATGAAAATAAATCGAAATCTATGAAAATTCAATTTAACAATGCAATCGGAAACATTGAAATGGAATCGTAAAATTGGAAATTTGGAAATCGTAAATGGATCGTAAGTCGGAAACATTGAAATGGAATTGTAAAATATTTAGTATAGCGGTGTTGCTTTTACGTCCAACAGATGGCGCTGTTTTTCAAAAAGCCTGTTTTTACATGTCACAGATGTGACATTTATATAATAGTAGGTGTATAAAAATGCGCGTATTCGATTGCAACGTTGTGTCAAAATTTCAAAACAATCGGTGAAGAACTTTCGGAGATTTAAGATTTTGAACAAACAAACATTTACATTTTTTGTATATATAGATATATGATATATAACTAATAAATAGTTACTAATTTAGTTTTATATCACATGTGCTCACTGACAACATGCCAGTGTCATTGGCAGGTAAAAACTCTGTCATGACCATAACGATCTGACGGAGGGTTACATCTTGCAGTTGATATATAAAGCTTTACTGAAGTAGTTCAATACGAATAAGTAAATATAGAATATTTATAAGAAAAAGATAAAAGTAATTAATAATTAAAAATAATTAGACTTGATAATATTAAAATTAAATAATATAATACTTGGTAACTGATAATTAGAATTAAATTATCATATACATTACTAATCATGACTTTGATTTTGTTTGTCTGTTAGAACAAAGTCTTTAACTTATTTTAGTAGAACATATTTTAATCAAAAGTGAGTTACCCTTCCATTTACTTATGAAGTTTGTTTTTGTTTTATAACAGATCTGTGTGTGGAACACCCAATTATATTGCTCCTGAAGTTCTCAGTATGGAGGGACATGGTAAAGAAGCGGATATCTGGGCAATAGGCTGTATCATGTGAGTTTTAACTTTCTTCAATTGTATTTTAACTTGTTTAGAAAACTTCTGGTATTATATGGATTGTTCATTAATGAAAAAACAACAAAAACATAATTAATTCAGAATACAAACTTAATGTTGTGTGCCTGTGTATAAACTAATTTTGCTGAATTACTAAATAAGCATTTTTCAACTCATTGGATTCCTTTTTGTAACTAATAGAAGTTTTTATATACATGTTGGAAATTTATATACCTTAAGTACATCATAATATGAATTTCTTATACTCATATATATGGATTGTTTTATGATGTTAAGAACCTCTTGTCAATTTGTTACATGGAATCAACTTCATTGTTGTAATATAAAGTTCTGTAAATCACTATCTTTTAACATGGCAGTGTTTTTAACTCTTGGTTAGTCAATATACAAAGTTTCATTCAACACTTAAATGATGCAAAATTGAGATGTTTTCTTGTTAAAACAGTTTCTTATTGCAAACCATCACTATGTTGAATGTGCTTACAAAGTTCACAGTTCTGATTTGTTTAAGACTGATGATGATTTAAATCATATTAGTTTTTAGTGGCCCAATACAGATTTCCTGTAAAGAAGAGTGCATGATGGCATTTCAACTGAATTTTATTTTTTTACAACACTGCTGGTGACGTTTTTCTCAGTATCAAAACACGTGAAATGTTGTACATCTAAAGTATAGTTGATAATTCTATATATATTAGGTATGCCATGCTGGTAGGACATCCTCCCTTTGAGACTACGACCTTGAATGAAACGTATTCACGTATCAGTAACAATTCTTATTGTATGCCGATGAACATATCTGAAAGTGCTCGCACCTTGATCTTCAGAATGTTGAAAAGTAGGCCTGCAGACAGACCTGACATCACAGAAATCCTTCAAGATGAGTTCTTCTGTTCTGGTTTTATGCCAACAACACTTCCCCCATCCTGCTGCTCAAGCCCTCCCAAGTTCCCTGCAATGGGTTTCATTCCTAGGTAAGTAAAATGGAGAAAAAATACTGTTTTAATCTTTTTTTTTGTCTGTTTACGATAACTGAAGATTAAATTGTATTATAAGAAACTTAAATTACTCTTGAAGTGCTAGAACTAAATGTAGAGCTGAAACTTTTTAAGTTTTTCTTCTTTTGTACCAATGAAAGGCAGTCTATGCATATCAAGGAACAAAAGTAGTATATGAAATATAAACTTATCATCACACCTCATGACAAATAGCAATGTATGTATATTCACAAAGAAAAAGAATTAAAAGAGGAGCTACATTATGCAAAAAGTTCAATTTTGAAACAAATACTTGCCACTGCTGTTCTGCACATTCTGCCAAGGAAACTTGCATCTTTGTGAAAACTACTATCTAATTACAGGTTATTTCACATAATTTGTGTAAAAGCTCTCCACTACTAGGAGGGCGACACGTCTCTATGCACACTAACACCCCCTGTGAATTTGCCTTCATGAATCATCATTATTATCCTTAGCCCTGTATTGACTCATCTCTGTTCAATTTAATGATATTTGCTTTATTCTTTAGCTTTTGTTTCAAAAGCTTTGATATTTTATCCTGACTTCTCAAATGAGGGTATTTTATACAAAGTCGTGATGATGTTGACAGTTGGGCCTTATTTCTGCTGTGGTTTTTGGAGGCCCATTAACTATCAGGATCATAGCAGCCCTTGCTCAACATGTGGTACCACATGCTTCATGGGCTTCCAACTCCTGTCACATTGACCAATTATTTTTCTCCTCAAACAGGAATTATCTGTTAGATTGTGTACTATAACTACTTTGCTTGGATAATACTTTACCATTCGTTAAAAGACCTTAACCTTTCCATCTCTTATTGGATTTCATTCTCAGGTGTATTCTTTATCTATTGCCTCTTTTCTTCATTAATTTTCGTTTATCACTTTATCTGTCTCCCTTTTCTTGCTCAGATGTTTTCTTTGGTGTTCTTTTACACCTGGTGACTTGTTCTGAAAATATACATCTTCTATTCTCATTTTATTTCTAAGTTTTTCCTCTTTATCAAACTTACCCTATACTCATATTCCTCATCTAGATCATTCTCTTTCTCACCCTTCTATTTTGGATTCCAGGCAATCCTTCTTTTCTCATCTGTCAATATTGTTTATCCCTTTTCTTGTGATCACACATGTACAATTCTATTTGTACCTTTCTCTCCTTCTGTTGCTGGTTTCACTTTCTACCAACAGTAATTTCCCATTTCCCTAGATTAGTCTCTTATCTCGCTCCTCTTCCTCTCTTTGCCTTTCTTCCTATCTCTCTTTCTCCTCCCTTTGACTCCATCTATGGTCTTTTTCTTCCGGTCTGCAGTCAACCAAGGTTAATGTGCTGGTCACTTTCCTAAATGTTGCTTGGACTGTTCCCTGTTTGTTTTCTCTGTCCAGTTCATATTTTTTTTGCATCTTCCCTTTCTATACTTTTTTACTTTGCTTCTTCATTGGCCATATCCTTTGTTATCATGTGAGCTTTTGCTTGCCATATTCACCACCCGTGATTCGTGTTCCTTTCTTTGACTGTTTATATCTCTTGGATGTTTTCTCTTCTCCTCTCTCCTTCCTTTCACAGTTGCTGCTGAGTTGGAAAGGTTGAATTGTCTTGGAATCTGGGTCCTTTCTCACACCCACTCAGTGTTGGGTACTTTTGGACATGACATTTCCTTCTCCTCTTGGCTCCACCGAGTTAAGCATATCTTCTTTGCCTGCTGACGATGGCTTACCTGGTACTGAGTTTTGCACTTCTTGTTCTGTCCCTGCATGAGAGGTTGTTGGATATACAAGACTGTTCAGTTTAAGGTATTTAGTTTATTTAGGGTTTTAATATTTTATGATTATTTAGTTTTCATCAGAAGTGTTAAAAGCTGATGATTTTAAAAGCAATAGTTATGACAAGTTTGTTACGTAATTCTGTGCGAATCATATGTTGTATATGTAGTTTAACTGTTGTACTAGGTTTTTGTAATATTGTTGATGTTATCTTACTCGAAGCTTCTAAGTCTTTCTCATTATGTTTAATATTATTACTAGAGGGCTAGTTTTATCTAGGTATTTCTGTCATGTTATAGATACATGCAGATACAGAAGTAAGTAAGTTAGTGAAAGTAAAGATGAAGTTCGACTATGTGATTGTCAGTTTAGCTGTAATGGGGGATTTCTAAAGTGAGCTTCACAGCTTGTATTATAACAACAGAGATAGAAGAGAATAATTTGTCTTGTCAAACGGTGTTCTAAAGTAATTGAACCCACCTGTGTGGATGTTGACAAAAAAAAAGACAATTATTTAAAGCTCTGGATACAACTGTGATAACCAGTAGTGTAACTAATTTATTTGTACATGTGTTTGATTTGTTTTGAATACATTATTTTTAAAACAAGTGCATATTGTGCTGTCCGTTTATTGTTGAAATTTATTGCCAACAAGTCGCATATACCTACTGTAAAGAATCCAGGCATATAAAACAAACTTGAAATTTGGTGAGCCAGCCAGAATACTACAGAGGTAAACAGCAGTAGAAATAGACGTGAATGACAACAGAAATAGATCTATATACTCACAGCTATAATGGTGGCAAAAATATTGTATAGATTACAATCATGCTATATAACCATGTCAACCGATTTTGATAAATGGGTAGAAAGAAGTGAATGACTTGGGCTAACAGATAGATTTACTAGAGTTTGCTAAACAAGAATTAGAGGAGCATAGGCAGAGCAGAGAGGAAGAAAAAACTGGAAGAAGAAAAGGAGAGACTGGAAATAGAGAAAGAGAGAATAGAACCACAAATTGAGAAAGAAGAAAAGGAGAGACTGGAAAGAGAGAGAGAGAAAGAATAAAAGCACAAATTGAGATCACCAAACAGAAAGATGAAAGACCCGGGAATGACAATGGGATCAAGGCCAGCCGATTCAAGCTGCCTGGACAGTCTGTCAGTGGGACAAAGACAACTGGACAGTCTGTCTCAGCTCACTTCTCACAATAAAAGACCTACAAATGTACGCAGGAATGACGTCAGAAGATGCTGTGGACTATGACAAATTAAAAGTTATGTTGTTTGTATTTTAATATCGGAGATAGAGGAGAATAATTTGTCTTGTCAAAAGGTGTTCTAAAGTAATTGTACCTGCCTGTGTGGATTTTGACAAAAAGGAGACAATTATTTAAAGCTCTGGATACAACCGTGATAACCGATAGTGTAACTAATTTTTTTGACTTGCATTGACTTGTTTTCAATATATTGTTTTTAAACAAAGTGGATTGTGTGCTGTCCATTTATTGTTGAAATTTATTGCTAAAAAGTCACAGACACTTATTGTAAAGATTCCAGCCCCTTATGAACCTGACAGAGGTTCTTTCCCTTTTGGGAACTATGGTTCCTCTAGAACCCTTCCATCATTTGGGGTATTCCTACTTGTGTTTCCTACAGTGGACCTAATGGACCCTGGGTTTTCTTTCTTGGGGCCATTTGTCCTCTGTTGTGAGCCCCTTTTCTAGGAATTGTCACGGTGACTGGACCCTGCTCATCCTACTTTCTATATTCCCTTACCACCTCTCAAACCAGGTTTCTCCCCTTCTTTGATGCTTCTCTCTCTTGGATTGACGTACATTTTTTTGTGGGGGCAGGTCTTCTAACATTTATACATTTGACTGTTGTCCACTCCCCATCATCATGTTGGGCATGTTCCCATTCCTGTTCCTACTGGCAGTTCACTGATCTTTTTCACGGCCTTTCCATACTTGTGGCTCTTGTTTTTAGGTGCTAACTGTATACTTCTGTGCCTGTTTACATCCTTTGCTGGGAGCTTTCTTCATTTAGGCGAACCATCTCTCTCTTGACCAGTCCTTATTCTGTCTACAGAGTAGTCTCTGCACCTCCAGATCTTCCATAGGTTTTATTCTTTGTTGGACATGTTTCACATAGATACTTTTCAACCCTTCTCTACTCTGGGGTTCCTCTATTACAGTCCTCTATTCCTCTTTCTTTGGTTCTAGCCATTGTTTTTCTCATCCAAGCCTGGTCATACTTGTTTCTCTACACCTACTCCCTTATTCATCTTATTCTTGTGGACTCTGGATCTACACTACAGTCCTATTTGGGCCTTCTTGTTGGCACCCCTCTGACCTCCTTGGCCTTGATATGTTCATTAACCATTTCACTTTAACCACACTCTTTTAAACTTCTGTCTGCACAACTCACAAGGTTTTACTGATTTACATTAAAAGGTTAATTATACAACTTTACTATCAATGTATTCTAATGAAATTAGCATTATCATGTACATTATAATTCAAAGTTTTATGTTATATAAGTTTGAATTCCTTCATGTCATAAGAAATCATTAAATAATAAAACTTTAAAGTTGTTATCATGTGATGCAAGAGCTATCACAGATCTTAACATTTTGTTTTTATTACTTCAATAATAGTTCACTTACAATGTACAGCACTGTTTATATGTTCTTAGTTCAAATTTCATTGCTAAGTTAGAGATCAAAGAAAGATTAATTTCCTCTCTCCCTTTATAGCCACACCATTTTATTTGGACATGTTATTTCATGCAACATGTCTTCATTTGATTGTTTGTAACCAATAGAAAGAGTTCATTTTAAACTATGATCTCCCAATTGTTATTTTAAAACTGGCATGCAGTATCCAAGTGAGTCAAACAGCTGAAGCATTGTTTGCAGATTTCATTCTTACTAGCACTCAGTGTTACCTTTCACATAGTTACATATTAGTAAGATACAGTTATATTATATTTAGGCTTTACTTTTATATTTTAGTTAATTCCGTATCATTCATGTTTTAAAATTCACATTTGAAAGGTTTAATAATTTTTTAATATAACCCAAACTTTGCCCCTATTCATGAGGGTTAACTTACTAGTCAAGTGCAAAAGCATTTTTGCCAAAGGCTTGCGTATCTCTGCCAAAGATACTGTAATATGCTATGAGGGCACCCGTTGGTGTATGTTGAGATAAAGTAATAAATCATAAAGGACAGGAAAATAAAATAAAACATTAAAAATAAATATAAGTGAAAAGGTAATGACTTGAAATTATGAATATAACCAAAGGAAAATATTTTAAGTATGTACATATTTCTATTTCTTATTTTTAAGCATTTTATTGCACTATACATTGATTTTAATAGCTAGTTAGTGATATGATAGAGAAAATGAAAATATAAACATTTACCTTAATAAATGTATTATATTCATTTTGGAGGTTCTAGAGGTTATACAAATGAAATTTGAAAACTGTAAAATAAAAAAACGTTTTTTTTCAGTAAACATGAAAATCACCTTGCATTTGAACTACTCAGAACCTGAGTGCAAATAACTACAATAAATAACGAATTTTTAGTAGAAGTTGTAGAAAAAATATATATATTTTATTTTTCTGAAAGTACATGGCTTTAGGAAAGTTTATCTTAAGTTTCAAACAATTACATCCACTAGTTTTATTTTTGTAACGAAATTTGATAGTCATGCAACATACTTACAATGTAAGTAGGTCATTGTCAAACAGTGTAAGAAGGTCAATGTCAATAGGTCAATGTGAAAGAATTAATTGGGCCCCCTTCCCCCTCACCATTATTTCCTCTCTTGGTTCACATTCTCTCACTTCCCTTCTTCAGTGAGGGTTTTCCTAACTCGTGGAATTTGCCTACTCTGTTGCCTTTCAGACCAAACTTTCCACAACTGTGGCATTATTCTTACTACAATCTTCTCATCCTTCCACTGTAATTGTCTCTTGCCATCAGGGGCAGGTCTTTTGTCATTGTTCCTTCTGCCAACCATTTCCTCCAGGTGGTAGTTCTGTGCACCACCTTTCTAATTTTCTTATACCAGCCTGTTCAATGAAGGATTCTTGGTCTCAGCCTTTCTTCGTTGTTGGTTGACCATGTCCATAGATTTTGCCCTTTCCCAATATCAAAACTATCCGATAAATCTTTAGGGCAAATGTCTCCCTTTTTTATTTGGAAGGGCTTAGAGGGGCCTGCTGGCTCTCCAAAGTCAGTTAAGAAGCTTTGTTCTAGAGACATCTTGGTTGAAATATCCACAGCAAAGAACATTGAACTCCAAAGGCCATTGGAGATAAATCCCATTGAGGTTACTCCCCACGTTTCTTTGAATTCCTCACAAGGAGTTATTGTCGAGAGGGACTTAAAGTCTATCCCCAAGTCGGAGATCCTTGCTGGTTCCTCCAGCCAAGGAGTTTCAGGAGTTTGTTGAATCTCCATTCATCAAGATGGTATTCTGGCACTGACCTCAGTTCTGATTTTTACTTTTTCATCACCACGTCCACCTGCCACTGTTAAGGCGGGTTATTTGAATTGTAAGGTATGGCCCTATATTACCAACCCTCTCCGATGTTTCCAGTGCCAGCGATTTGTTCATTCAAAGATATCTTGTCATGGTTCTGTGACGTGTGCTCGTTGTGGTGGCAAGGACCACGACACCTGCGAGTGCAAACTGGATCCTCACTGTGTTAATTGTTATGGTTCCCACCCTTTTTACTTTGTCTTGCCATAAGTGGGTGGAGGAGAAAAAGGTACAGCATTTGAAGACTGTTCACAACATTTCTTATCCAGAGACTTGGAAGCTATTGTTCCCTACTCCATCTTGGACATGTGCCACTGCACTACGCTCCACTGCTACAGTGGGGGTGCAGATGGACCTTTCCGTGCCTCCATCTGAGTCTTTTTCACGCCATGTGAGGGGTCTTCTGACCTCTATGGATAATAGAGTTGCAGGTCTACGTCTACTCCAATCTCTGTCCCCACTATTCCTTCCAGTGACTGCCTGGGTCAACCTCCTCGGGCACCAGTTCCTGGTGTCCGCTCGGGTCCTTCTTTGGCCCCTAAATGGAGGACGATCATTCGATCACGTCCTCAGTCATTGGATTCTCACTCTGATGATAGAGATCTGCCCACTTGATCAAGGGCAGGTTCCATGGAGGTCGATTGACCTCCATCTAGTAAAGAAAAATGACGTGGTTGTAAACCAAAGGGTTCTCCACCCTGTTCTCCTTCACCTACATAAAAAATGGCCACTTTGATACAGTGGAACTGTCGAGGTTTTCGTTCTAAGCTTGATGACATTGAGGCCTTGATTGACTCCTATCATCCTGTGTGTGTCTCTCCTTATAGGAAACATTTCTGAAACCTGCTGATACAGTCACCTTTCAGCAGTTTTCTTTGTACTGGAATGACAGGTTGTGTGATGGAAGGGTGCACAGAGGGGTGGCACTGCTGGTCAACCAGCATGTAGCGTCCTCATCTGTGTTCCTCAATACACCCTTGGAGGCCGTAGCCATCCGTGTTTTCTTGGGTCTTACCATCACTGTTTGTTCTCTCTACCTGTTTCCTGGGGAGACTTATGATCAATCGGACCTTGATGCTCTCATTGACCAGTTACCATCTCCCTTTTTACTTCTGGGAGACTTTAATGGACACAACCCCCACTGGGGTGGTGCTGATATTGATGGGAGGGGTCGTTCCATAGAGCGCATGCTTTCGGATCAGCACCTTTTTCTCTTCAATTCTGGAACATATACTTATTTTCATGCACCTAGTCAGTCTTTTACTGTCATTGATCTCTCAATTTGCTCCCCTTCACTTTTCACTCACTTTTCTTGGATGGTTGACAGTGACCCACGGGGCAGTGATCATTTTCCTATCATTATGAGGGAGGTTGGCCATGGTCGATGCCACCCAACCCGAGTGCCATGGTGGAAGTTGGATCAGGCTGACTGGCCATCTTTCAAATCTCTCTCTCCGAACTTGATCCTGCCTTTGTCTGTCTGTCATTAATAGATGACTGTGTGGTTGCAGTGACTGACTGTATCGTCCAGGCAGCTGCTCATTTTATTCCTAAGACCTCGACAAATTTTTCACGGTATCCACGTCCATGGTGGAGTCCTGCCTGCCAGGAGGCACGGAAAGCTCAAAAATGAGTCTGGGATACCTTCCGACGATATCCCTCTCTTTCTAACCGCATTGTTGAACAGCGGGCCCATTCCCATGCTCGGCAGGTTTGACGTCAAAGCCAAAAGGAGTCTTGGATTAAGTTTACTACTAGCACCTCTTCTACCACCAGTTCCAAAACCATATGGGACAAGATTTGGAAAGTCACTGTGAGGTATGTTTCCTATCCCCTTTCCATCTTGCTCTCCAATGGCCAGGAAGTTGCTGATGTCCAGAGCATTGCTGATGCTCTTGCCCACAGCTTTTTTCGTGCTTCTAGCACTGCTGTTTCTTCCCCTGCCTTCTTGGCCATCAACCCTCAGGCAGAGCGATTGCCTCTTTCCTTTCGGGCCGATCGTCTCTATGATTATAATCGCCCCTTTACACTGGTGGAACTCAAACTTGCTCTTCATCGGTCTGGTAGTACATCAGTTGGACCTGATGATGTTCATTATCAGATGCTGTGCCATCTCACTCCTGCCTCTCTTGCTATTCTTCTGGTTATTTTTAACCAGATCTGGCAGGAGCATGTTTTTATTGATGCTTGGTGCCAGGCTATTGTCCTTCCTTTCTTAAACCTGGGAAGGATCCCAAGATTCCTTCTAATTATCATCCCATTGCTTTGACTAGTTGTCTTTGTAA
>NW_013671155.1:32047-33251 GCF_000517525.1 Limulus polyphemus
GGTCCTAGAGAAGTTGGTTAATGCTTGTTTTGTTTGGTTCCTCGAATCGAACATGCTTCTCTTGCCCACCCAGTGTGGGTTCTGTCAACAGTGTTCCAACATGGACCATCTGATTTGATTTGAAACGTCAATCAGGGAAGCCTTTCTCAAGAGAGTACACCTTGTTTCTGTGTTCTTTGATCTCTAGAAGGCTTATGACACTACGTGGAGGTATAGCATTTTGCAGGACCTCCATTCCTATGTGTTATGTGGCCATTTACCCACATTTATTAAAACTTTTTATTGAACTGGCAATTCCAAGTCCGTGTGGGTTCAACTCTTTCCCGTCCTTTTCCACAGGAACTTGGAGTCCCTCAGGGCTGTCACACTTTTTAGTGTTAAAATTAATGCCATCACTACTAATCGTCCTCCGATGGTTGCAAATGGGCTTTATGTTGATGACTTCCACATCTCGTGTCAGCCGTCGAACATGAAGTTTATTGAGTGGCAGCTTCAGACTGCCCTCAATTGGTTGTTGACATGGAACACTGCAAACGGTTTTAAATTTTCTTTTTCCAAAACCGTTTGCATCCATTTTTGCCGCCAACGGGGTCTCCACCCGGAACTCGAGCTTCGTCTCGGTGATATAGTTATTTGTGTGGTCCCTGAGGCAAAGTTCTTGGGGCTTATCTTTGACCGTAAGCTTAGCTTCATTCCACACATCAAGCAGCTGTGTGTCAAGTGTGCAAGGGCTCTGAACATCCTCCGTGTCCTCTCTTCCAGCTCTTGGGGAGCGGATCGATGTTCTATGCTCAGGATCTATCGTGCCCTGATTCGATCCAAACTGAACTATGGGTCTTTGGTCTATGATTCTGCCAGGACTTCGGCCTTGAAGATGCTGGACCCCATTCAGCATCTGTGGCTTTGGCTCTGCACTGGGGCTTTTTGCACTTCTCCAGTCCAGAGTTTGTACACTGAGTCCCACAAATCTCCTCTTCACCTCCGTCGTTTGCAACTTTCTTTACAATATGCTACCAAGCTTCGATCCTTATCATGGCATTTCACCTGTGATTGTGTCTTTCTTCCTTGGTGAGCCATGACCTTTCAGAACGGACAGCCTGCTATTCCTCCCTTTGTCCTTTGTATCCGGACACAACTTGCTGAATTGGGTCTGGCATTGGATGACATTGCTGTCCTCAATGATCAGCCCATTCCACCATGGCTT
>NW_013671155.1:33511-45908 GCF_000517525.1 Limulus polyphemus
ATGGCTTATTACCATCCCTTCCTGTGACCTTTCCTTGAGTCATCTGAGGAAGGTGGATACTCCCCATTGCAAGTACCGTCTTCTTTTTGCTGAACATCTTTCGAGCCATTCTTCTCTTCCTATTTATATCTGGTGGCTCTGTAGGTTCTGCTATGGTGTACTGTGGCTTGGTAGTTGCTCGCAGGATCCCCTCTACAGTTTCTGTGTTCACTGCTGAGTTGTATGCTACTTCTCTTGCCCTGGATCATGTAGAAGCTATGCAGTATAGTTTAGCTACTTTCCTCAACTCTTCTGTTCACCTGAAATTGTATTTCTGATAGATACTTATCTCTCTCCACATAGTTTAGCTATTTTCCTCAACTCTTCTGTTCACCTGAAATTGTATTTCTGATAGATACTCCCCTCTCTCCACATAGTTTAGCTATTTTCCTCAACTCTTCTGTTCACCTGAAATTGTATTTCTGATAGATACTCCCCTTTCTCCACACAGTTTAGCTCAGCTGTTGTAGTTGTGTATTCTGAGAGGAATAATTGCATTACATATATATTATATGGAATGCTGTGAATACAATTTAGAAACAGTGGTGTTATAGTACAACTTATTTTTCTATAACCTAGTATAGTAATAACTGTATGCAACTTATTGATAATAGCATTAGTAAATAAAGCATAAAAGCCCTGTAGCAGTTGTAGTATGTTGAATAGTTTGTACAATGTTATTAAACTTTGTATTTAGTTCACCTTAATAAACAATCAGTACTAAATTACAGTGAGCCTAGT
Source organism: Limulus polyphemus (assembly GCF_000517525.1). NCBI lineage: Eukaryota > Metazoa > Arthropoda > Merostomata > Xiphosura > Limulidae > Limulus > Limulus polyphemus. Next base: position 34,292 of record NW_013671155.1, read on the forward strand.
TCACCTTAATAGATAGTCAGTACTAAATTACAGTGAGGCTAGTTCACCTTAATAGATAGTCAGTACTAAATTACAGTGAGGCTAGTTCACCCTAATAAACAGTCAGTACTAAATTACACTGAGGCTAGTTCACTTTAATAGATAGTCAGTACTAAATTACAGTGAGGCTAGTTCACTTTAATAGATAGTCAGTACTAAATTACAGTGAGGCTAGTTCACCCTAATAAACAGTTAGTACTAAAGTACAGTGAGGCTAGTTCACCCTAATAAACAGTTAGTACTAAAGTACAGTGAGGCTAGTTCACCCTAATAGACAGTTGGTACTAAAGTACAGTGAGGCTAGTTCACCCTAATAAGCAGTCGGTACTAAAGTACAGTGAGGCTAGTTCACCCTAATAAACAGTCAGTACTAAAGTACAGTGAGACTAGTTCACCCTAATAAACAGTTAGTACTAAATTACAGTTAGGCTATTTCACCTTAATAAACAGTCAGTACTAAATTACAGTGAGGCTAGATTGCCTTAATAAACAGTCAGTACTAAATTACAATGAGGCTAGTTTGCCTTAATATACAGTCAGTACTAAATTACAGTTAGGCTATTTCACCTTAATAAACAGTCAGTACTAAATTACACTGAGGCTATTTCACCTTAATAAACAGTCAGTACTAAATCACAGTGAGGCTAGTTTGCATTAATAAACAGTCAGTACTAAATCACAGTGAGCCTAGTTTGCATTAATAAACAGTCAGTACTAAATTACAGTGAGGATAGTTCACCTTAATAAACAATCAGTACTAAATCACAGTAAGGCTAGTTTGCCTTAATAAACAGTCAGTATTAAATTAAGCTGATGTTGTGCAACCTCTACATAGTTATGTTATATACTTTCACTGAAAGAAAACAAACTAGAAAATGTTTTAATATCTAAAACACATGTCATAGCTATTTGACATTTAAACATTTCAATATGTGCCTCGGGTTATCTAAAACGCGTGTCATAGCTATTTAACATTTAGACATTTCAATATCTGCATCGGATTATCTAAAACACGGGTCATAGCTATTCAACATTTAGACACTTTATATTGTTTACTTGAGATTATGGCCAAAAATATCAATAACATCGAGAGTACCCTTCCAATGAATATCAGTTCATTCTCATCATTATACATTTTTGTTTGACATTGGAGGGTAGCCAACTAATGAATCAGTGTATTTGTAAACTGCACATATAATATGGTCATTATTATTATTATTATTTGTAGTTGCTGTGTACTGAATCTTTTAATACAAATACACAAATTGGTTTAATCTTTCAGGTTTTGTTTAGATGAGTGTGATAGTTTTAATCAAGATTTGAAGCAGATTACACATGCTGTGTCAACATTACGGGTACACGGTCAGTCTAAAACTGGAGAGGAACAGGTAAGATTAGTGAAATTAGTTGTGGTATGTTACAATCTATTTATCATTGCTTCTGTTATTCAGAAAGTTTGTGGTTGTACGTTTTAACCGTACATTAATTTGAAAATATAATGTATACAAGATTTGTAAAATAATGTGGAAATATTGATTTAGGAAAAAAAACTGCTGCTGATGATGTAGACAGTAATGGCACTAATTCATTGAAATTTGCTTAAATTTTTAGTAGAAGAAACAGGGTATTAATGAGCTGCATTGATAACCTGTAGATCATCTCCTCATAATACAAAGGGTATAAGGCCTGTACAGGTTGGCCTTGTAGTAGAACTGTGGATTTTGGAATTGGAAGGCTGTGTTTGAATCCATGCTGTGGGTGCATTATAAGAGTGATAGTTAATCTCACAGTATAGATGGTAGGTTGTTGCCTTCTCTCTGCTTGTGGTTACTACTATTGTTGAAAATTAGGGATGACAGCAGATAACCTTTAATAGTAGCTCTGCCATAAATACAAAATATGAAGGACATGTATGCATTTTATGTAACATTCATCAATAAATCAGATAAAAACACATTATTGTCTTTTATGGTGAGAGTAGTGTTATTTATCTAATAAAAGAAAAGAAGCAGAGGAAGAATTGCTAGAGAAAATTTGAAAGTACTTAAGATATTGGAAAATTATGAACTGTCATCATTATCATAAGAGTAGTTTGACAACAACATCACCAATGTCCTAATTTATCATCATTATCAGAAGAGTAGTTTAACAACAACATCATTGATGTCCTAATTTATCATCATTATCAGAAGAGTAGTTTGACATTATCACTGATGTCCTAACTTATCATCATTATCAGAAGAGTAGTTTAACAGTGTCACTGATGTCCTAATTTGTCATCATTATTAGAAGAGTAGTTTGACAACAACATCACTGATGTCCTAATTTGTCATAATTATCAGAAGAGTAGTTTGACAACAACATCACTGATGTCCTAATTTGTCATAATTATCAGAAGAGTAGTTTGACGACATCACTGATGTCCTAACTTATCATCATTATCAGAAGAGTAGTTTGACAACATCACTGATGTCCTAACTTATCATCATTATCAGAAGAGTAGTTTAACAGCATCACTGATGTCCTAATTTGTCATCATTATTAGAAGAGTAGTTTGACAACAACATCACTGATGTCCTAATTTGTTATCATTATCAGAAGAATAGTTTAATAACATCATTGATGTCCTAATTTATTAATGAACAGTTTTATTTCGAGACAGTACCTCACCTTCTCACAGAGAACAGCTGTATATTTTGAACATCTACCTATGAGATTTGCATGCTACTAGCATGGAGCTAACTCCAACCTAAAATTCACGTGTTTAACATGAACTGTGCTGGTGCATGATGACATCATCATGCGACAATAGCCCTCCACCAACAGTGGGGCAACATGACCTCTATGCACAGTAACTGCCTCTAAACACTTTTATTTGATATAACTTTATTTTTTCCTTGGCACTCTCTAGAATGGACGTGTTTTAAACTTTTTAATCAAATACATGAGATTTATGGTAGATAATGAAAACTTCAATTTCATTTCAATTACACTGGTTTCTTTTATTTCTAAAGAAAGGCAAACTATTTGTTTTCTGCTTACCGATTATAACTTCTCAAGTGATTGTAATTTCAGCTTTGTCCCATGATAGTGACAGTATTCCTAACACAAGACCCTGGGGTTCATTGTGGTAGATGTAACAGCCATTGTAAATGCTTTGTGAGTTCTTTCATGCATACTGGGCCTCCTTTTCCCATCCATTAGGCTGACATTCCTTCTCCCCATTTTTAACGTAATCAGGATGATGGTGATTTGACCTGGTATTCCTTGTGTCAGGGTTTACTCTGGCATGCTTTATTTATGAAGGAATATCCTCACTTTTGTGTTCTTTACTTTCTCTTTCCCTTTGTCTTCTGATTCCTCCAATGCTTTCCTCCTCTAACTCTTCCGACACGGGGTCAGTCAATTTGACCAAGTCACATGACCTCCCTGTTTTTGTGGATTGTTGGTTTGGATTCACTCCATTTCTTCCATGATTGTTGCTTATTTCAAACATCAGAGGGTTACCCATTCCAGGACTCTGTTTCCACATGTTGGATCTGTTATTTTGCTTTTTCCTGTCAGATTTGTCTCCTGGCAAGTCATCTGCCTAGGACTATGAACTTGGTAGTGGATTGCCTCTTGTCCCAGTAGGGTCCTACCCATGGTGTTGTCTATTTACCCTCTGGTATTTTTTGGGTTTCTTCTCAGTTTGGCAAGCCTCTTATCACTTCCTTCACTACTCTCAACTCTGAATTTCCCCTCTTCTGGTCACCTGTTCCTCATCCTCCAGCCATATTGGCTGATGCTTTCAAACAGAACTGGTTTCCCCTTTTTCTTTATACTTTTCATCTGTTTCATCTACTGTCTTATATTCTTACTTTGATACTTGACATTCCTTATCTGATCCTGTTGGTGGCACCTTTTTGGCAGGCACAGCCTTGCTTTCCTCTGCTCCTTCATTTGGTATCTGATCCCCCTCTTCCTCTGCTCTATTCCTGCACTCTTGGACTCTCCAATTGTGTGTCCTTTTCTGTCCCCATTCCTGTGATCCTTCACCTCTATTTGTTTATCAGTTGCATCTGGTTTTTCAATATTGGTCCATCTGCCTTTCATTTCTCCTGCGTCATCCTACTTACCTTTTGGCCTTTTTTACATGGTTGTTTGATCTTGGATTGTTGTTTTTTCCACTCCTTCTGGTTTTTGGGCAGCTGTATTGCCTAAATTTTAGATATCCAGTTGCTGTCTGGTTTTCTTCTCCTGTCCTCTCCACTTTGAACTGATCTTCCTTCTTCATCATCTCCAGTGTACTCTCTTACGCCATGTAAAAGTTAGTTTTTATATGCAAAGAAGTTCATAAGAATGAATCATTTCAGATTTCATTTACAAAAAGTTTCCTAGGGAAGCCCTTCAGATACCCACTATTCTATTTCATAATCGGATTATGTGTTAATCTGGCCTGACAAAAATGTCTTGCAGAAACTGCCATTTGGGGTCCTGTCACCAACCCCCAAATGAAATGATGCCACTGGGGAAGAGTCTCTCTAACACATATCTTGTGTGTAACTCAGATTTGCATATAGCTTTGCCACTGTTCTATGTTGGGAGTTAAGCTTTTTTAACCTCCATATCTACACATTTGTAATTTGTGAATAGCAGTACATTTAATTCAAGGTTAATAACATTTGACTAACAGTATTTCTAACTTTGCAAATGTCTTAATGAGTAACATGAAAATAATGAGAACACCATCAATTACATTAATTTGATATTTATATAAAGAACAAAGTAATTGTGAAATTATGCTAGTTTCAGTTTGTTTACTATTTTAAACACCTGAACTACAATGGACACTTCTCATTTTGAAGTACATTTTGTCAGATGTATCTAGGATATTTTGTGTTCAGGCACTGGTGAAACCTTTTTAGTTAAAGGTGATGATCCCCCTTCTATATTTTTCTACAGCATTTTACATCAAAGTTTGACCCATAAAATTCTCCTTTCCTGAGAGATGTGGAATGCATATGCAGCTCTTTTTGCCACCTGAGTGAATGGCACAGGGATTGTCAAAGGAGTTCTTTGGCTGTAAAAACAAAATAAGATACAAGGGACATTAGCAGAGGGTTTTATGTAAATTAACATGTGGTTTATGATACACAGGATGTTAGGATGACTTTGGATTTTTCTAAGTTGTATAGTGTCATTAGTTTTGAGCACTATTTAGATATCCTTGTGATGATAGGTTGTTCGTAAAAACAGTTGTCTGATGTAATGTTAATTTGTTTTTCATGGTATTTTTTTAATGCAACAATAAACCCTAAGGAAAAACCATGCCAAGGTCGTATATTAATAATATCAGCATAATGTTCTGAAGTCAATTTATGTGAAAAGAAATGATGTTTTAGTCAGATGAAACTGTGAATAAGACTAGTATTAGTCAAAATACATTTGTGTAATTTTGCAAAAGATTGGAGGTCAGAAAGAGTTGGAATGATATCCTTTTCTGAGTTTTCTGCTTTATAATTATCTATAGAGGATGGTCTTGGGAGAAATTAAAGAGTAACTTACTGCTGTTTTTATTTTTATTTTGTAGAAAGCTAATTAAAGTAACAAATAGGGTAATGAGATTCTGAAAAACTGAATAATAGAATGAAGAAGACATTTTAGAATAATTTGTAAAATTCTTAAACATTCCTCTTGTGAACCAGAACCATGCTTTAACTGATTTTTCATATACTAATCATATTTTCTTTATTCCAGCAGTCTGCAAAAGGTTTCCATTTAACAAACAAAAAACATCCCAAGAAAGATGACTTTACCTCCAACTTTAGGTCTAAACTGGAAAGCTTCCTCTGCTCTGAAAAAAGTATGATATCATTTGTTTAAATTTAAAACTAAAGCTTGTTATGAATTTAAGAAAACTCTTACAAACTTGATACTTCAGTTATCTTTGATAATCAAACGTGGCCAGAAAATAACATTAAAAACATCTTAACTGTTTCCAGCAAATAACTTTGTCATCAGTATACGTTTCCTATCCTGTTGTCTTCATGCATTTCTAAGTTAACTTTTAGAAAGAAGGTATTGATTTATTTTATTGCTGCAGTTTCTACACAGTTTTTATTAGCAGCTGTTAGAATAATTTGTTTTAATCTTGTGCAATATACTTAAAAAGGCATTCAGTGATAATATCTTTTTCAAGATAGGAATGTTTGGCACTGATTAACTAGTGCATTAACATGAAAAACAAATAGTACCAAATTCAATGTTTGTACCTCAGTCCACTTTTGTCCTATATTTTTAATTTACTATTGGGAAGTAATTCTTAAATTTTTAGTTCACAGTTTTGATTTACTTAGGAGATAGTCTTATGTTATTTGATTTAAAATAAATTTTTGTGATTTAATAATCTGGTAGTTACAGTAGCTCAACTAACAAGTCATCTTTGAATTTATTACTTTTATTAATGATGTGATTTGGTTTTATGCATAAGCCTAAGTTATACCCTTTTAAAAAAATAATTTTCAGCCTTGCTTAATGATTTATATTCTTCACTTACGAGATGATTTGATATTTTTCAACTCATTTTTGTTCCTCATCATAACTAGAAACTGTACATTATGACATAAGAGGTTACCACAACTATTTGTATTTTTTCTGTTATTGATCTAAAATTGACATGTTGATATAAGTAACATTGTGTCTGTAATGATTATTTTGTAGTATTAATACTTATTTCATAAATTACAATTTGTTGATCACTGATTTTAAAACTTTGTTTTTCTGCAGATAAAATGAAAGATATAAACACGTCAGAATCTCTTTATAGCATTCTTCTGTCTTGTCTGGAAAATATGCCTAAAGGTATGTTTAAGATTGGGAATCAAGAAATATTCCTTATCATGTGAGTCAAAGGTTTCTCAGAATTTTCAATAGATTTGTTCTATCGTCTCTCTTAAATAATGCTACTGACCGTTGTCTTGGATAATGGTCTATACCATCATTAATTAGTAAAAAAATTTTTTATAACTAGACACCAGTTGCTAACTGGTTTTGATTTTATATTTCAGCTACTAATCTGCTACAGTTGTCAGAGAAAGACTATATGTATTTGTTGATAATGGTGGGGATTTAATCTTAGGTCTTCTATATGGAAAGTCTGGTGTGTTATTCACTTGACTGGGGTTTCTTCTATTAGAAAATTTTTAAATTTAATGTCCTAAAAATAGTCACTTTATGCTCCAAGATTTGGCTGAGATATTTTGACGACACATTTGTAATATTGCCACACACAACAGATAAGATTGAAGAATTCACAAACTACCTGAATGGACAACATCATGCAATTTAATTCACAGTAAACTAGGAAAAATAAAAAATTACATTCCTTGGTGTGACAATTACCAAGACACAAATCACATACCAAAAATTATAATGCCCCCACAGCTGAAAGGGAGAGCATGTTTGTGACATGTTATTCTTCTTAGCTTCTTCAGTACTACAAATTTTGTTCATTCTGGAAACTAGACAGTGATATGGTGCAGTGTGGGTGTTTTGCAAGGTATATACCTGTATCTGTGGGTTAACTGATCAACTATTACAGACAGATTGACATTACAGAGTCCTGTATACTTATTATGCTTCTAAATTGTAAATGTTGTTGGCACTTTTGTTTCTCTGAATTGAAATCCATATTTGTATGGGATGGTTTAAACGGTGTTTTAACTCCATATTGTTTCAGGTATTAATTGTGATTGTATTGTGTTGTAGGTTCTGCATGCTGTTCACAAATCCTTTGTATGTTTTCATAGAGACCTCCAACTTACAGGAGTTATGTCTGTACAACTGTAATTACCTTCCTGTTTATTGTCGGTATTTGTTTTGGTTTGTTTTTGAATTTTGCACAAAGTTACACAAGGTTTACTTGCACTAGCCATCCCTAACTTAACAGTGTAAGACTAGAGGGAAGGCAGCTAGTCATCACCACCCATTGCCAACTCTTGGGCTACTCTTATCAATGAATAGTAGGATTGACCATCACTAATAATTTTTAACCCTGTTTTTTGGCTGCTAACTTGTTGCTGTCTTTTGGGAAAGTCCTCAGAACTATTTCTGTGTTGGTAGTAATCGGGACTTGATCATAGGTCTTCTTATGGAAAGACAGATGTATTATCCACTCAAATGGGGGTTTCCCCCACTAGAACTTGAATCACTTAAGTATTTGAATGTTTTCAATATTTTGTTGACTTTCATGCTAAGATGAGTGAGTGTCTTATCAGTTAGGTAATTGTTGAGTGAGTGTCTTATCAGTTAGGTAATTGTTGAGTGAGTGTCTTATCAGTTAGGTAATTATAGAGTGAGTGTCTTATCAGTTAGATAAATGTAAAAGGCTGCTTTCAGCTTTCTTTTTCTCAATTGTGTATCTCGTTCATATCCTATTATTTTGTAATTACTTCAATTTATCCAATGGTCTTTTTGTCTGGCAAATTGATAATTAAACCTTGATGATTGTATAGGCTACTAATCATGATAATGAATGATATTTTCCACAACCTTACCATAAGTACTTATGCTGTATTGGATTTCCTGAATACTCAGAGCCACTTCTCTACTGTTTCATTCCAAAAAAATTAAATTAAAACTAGAATTTCTTTTTACTTTAACTCTCAGATTTTATAAAGTATAAATAGGTTATTTCAAATCGGGTTGTCTTACCTGTTAAATACTGAAAGACTTTCCTATTGAGCTTGTAGTCATGCTGTCAACAGAACACAAGTCTCAGAATTTCCAAATGTCTCTCATACATTGCAGACAATTTGTCACTTACCCATAATTCTACATGCTCATCTTTCACATAACTTATTGTTGGGAGATTGATCTTACCTTAGCTCTGCTTTTCTACCACCATGTACATTTTCATGTTGACTTTGCTACAATGAATTCTTTCACGTAACTTATAGTCGGGAGATCGATCATACCTTAGCTCTGCTTTTCTACCACCATGTAGATTTTCATGTTGACTTTGCTACAATGAATTCTTTCATGTCACTTATAGTCGGGAGATCGATCTTACCTTAGCTCTGCTTTTCTGCCACCATATAGGTTTTCATGTTGACTTTGCTACAATGAATTCTTTCACGTAACTTATAGTCGGGAGATCGATCTTACCTTAGCTCTGCTTTTCTATCACCATGTAGATTTTCATGTTGACTTTGCTACAATGAATTCTTTCACGTAACTTATAGTCGGGAGATCGATCTTACCTTAGCTCTGCTTTTCTGCCACCATATAGGTTTTCATGTTGACTTTGCTACAATGAATTCTTTCACGTAACTTATAGTTGGGAGATCGATCTTACCTTAGCTCTGCTTTCCTACCACCATGTAGGTTTTCATGTCGACTTTGCTACAAAGAATTTTAAATTCAACTTTAATTTTGATACAACTATTTCCACACTATTAGAAGTTCTATAACTTATTTGGAGTTGTTACTTGTGCAGTTTCCTGTAGTGTGTAGGGAGGACATTGTTAATCATACTTGTATCGTTCCTAGTGTGGTTCATGAACATGTAGATACTCAGTTTGTGTAACACACCATTTTCTGTTGTTTTTGAATGAGGTTGATCTTTTGCTCAGGCCTGTTGTTTTCTGAAACTGCTAACTCTAATCCCGATAACACTTTTGTTGGTTTCGTTTTTCTGTTTTAAATATTGCCACTGTTCCTTTAATGAGTTTGTGTCATGTGAGATGATTCAGAACTTGAATCTATTATTTTTTCTATGATTTCTTGATATTTGGCTTTTTGTGGATACTTCTTGAAACTAGGTCCTAATAAAGTTTTCAGATGCACATGAAGAGGGGATATAACCTCTGGATTGTGTTCACACATAATATGTTACTGGGTTGTTCCCACTTCCACTGCAGTAGCAGGACATATTAATCCTTATACATGTTTATACCACCACCTGTGTTTCATTGTTGGCTCCAAAGGCTCATCTCATCATTACCATTCACAAAACCAGCCTGAATTAAATGGCATCATGGGCAAAGATGTACCATGTTGAGAAGAACGTTTTATTTCTGAGTGTGTTTTAGGTCCAGTCTTTCTATAAGTTTGACACACTCCACTTGATCATCATTGATTTCAGTTCTTTAGAAAAATATTTTGGGTTCTGGGTTTTACCCAGACTCTGCTTGGCACCATCTCTGTTGGAGTTTAGATTCTAACTTCCTACTCATCAACATTTAGTTTTATAATATTCTGTACTTTTTCATTGGTTCCCACCTCTTTTCAACTCTAGGTACTTAGTATTTCAGAAGTAATACTACCTGATATTAATTTTACATTTGGATATAAGACAAGTATTTATCTCTGGAATACGTTTCCTTGTAATTCTTCACAACCTGGTTTTCATCACGACTGCAACTTTCAAACAAATTTAAATTATAGCAAGAAAACAGAGCTTATGCAAGGTTGTGCAACAAGTCACATAGAAAGTGGGAGGGTGGAGATTTATGGGTAAATGATGCATGCTGTGCAATGCCTAAAGAACATTTAGAAAGTTTTGAGTTACATTTGTTGACAGTATGAGTACAAACTTGACAAGGAAAGGCTTTCACTATTTTAGAGATAAAGACCTGTTTAAAATTGCATTGATAACTTTTCTTAAACTTCATACTCACCTTTTGAAGAACATTAATTAGGAATTTAGTTCATTTCTCTACACTTTAATTAACATAAAAATTATTAGTTTGATTAAGTTCTCACAATTTATCGGCAGAAAGACCCATTTTCGTGGTGTCATTGAATAAAACTCCTACACTGTTGTCCGACAGTTGAAAACCAAATCCATACTTATTGGAATAATCAATCCATTTTGTGATGAACAATGCACTATTTTCAGATAATAGAGGAAGGTTGGTCCCATTTTCTGTTAGTGAGAAATATGAACATTCTACTTATGTAAAACATTTCTTTGTATCAAGCTTTCCTTTATGGCCAAAAAAATCCACTATAAATGAAAAACTTATCTACATATTATATATCTTGCAAATCAAAAAAATGGCATGCCTAGCAAACATTTTATAAATAGGAAACTTAGAATACACTGCATTACACTGAACTAAATTAAATGAAATGAAAATTAATGTAACTCAAAAACTTGTCAAAACACTTGTGATAAACATTGGTGTGTTGGGTTACGGCTGTATGTAAGTTACGTGTTGGGTTACGGCTGTATGTAAGTTACGTGTTGGGTTACGGCTGTATGTAAGTTACGTGTTGGGTTACGGCTGTATGTAAGTTATGTGTTGGGTTACGGCTGTATGTAAGTTGCGTGTTGGGTTACGGCTGCATGTGTTGTGTTATGTGTAAGTTGTATGTGTTGTGTTATGTGTAAGTTGTATGTCTTGGGGTTACGGCTGTATGCAAGTTATGTGTATTGGGGTTACGGCTGTATGCAAGTTATGTGTATTGGGGTTACGGCTGTATGCAAGTTATGTGTATTGGGGTTACGGCTGTATGTAAGTTGTATGTGTTGGGGTTACGGCTGTATGTAAGTTGTATGTGTTGGGGTTACGGCTGTATGCAAGTTGTATGT
>NW_013671155.1:46879-47815 GCF_000517525.1 Limulus polyphemus
AAGTTGTATGTGTTGGGGTTACGGCTGTATGCAAGTTGTATGTGTTGGGGTTACGGCTGTATGCAAGTTGTATGTGTTGGGTTATGTGCAAGTTGTATGTGTTGGGTTATGTGCAAGTTGTATGTGTTGGGTTATGTGCAAGTTGTATGTGTTGGGTTATGTGCAAGTTGTATGTGTTGGGGTTACGGCTGTATGCAAGTTGTATGTGTTGGGTTACGGCTGTATGGAATGAAGAAGCTAAAATTCTTAATCAGATATGTTTGGCAAAAGATGCAGATCATTTTCTATTTTAGGACAGCAGGTATGATGAAACACAATGAAGCTACCTGTAAATATTTCATTCATAAGTACCATCTTTTTATTTGTTTGTATTTGATCCCTTAAATTTTGATGTGTGTTAAATGATACTGTTGATCAGCTGTAGAAACTTTACTTGGATTAGTTTATAGGGGGGAAACAATTACTACTTTAATACAAATTAGATTTAGCAAGTGTTATTTGAGTAATATCCCACAATTTTTTTGATATAATTGCTAAATGTTCACTTTGCAGATTTGTAAAAACAACTAGAAACATGAATATAAACTAGCACTTTACAGTAATCAACTTAACAAAGTGAATTTAAAATCCTGTCTTTCTACTAACAAAGATAATCTGTCTTTCTACTAGTAAAGATAATCTGTCTTTCTACTAATAGAGATATACAAATACGGACAATGAGTTTTGATCATTGGCAATTTTAAAATTTTGTTAGGTTTACACAAAAAAGAAGACTTAACTTAAAATCATAAAATAAGTGTTTCAGTGCATTTGCATTTTCTTCTCACATTGCCCTTTATGAAACCATAAAACTGTATTGACATAGTGGAATGAAAGAAACATGGTTTATGAAACTACTATATGTGTATATATATAAACTGTATTGACATAGTGGAA
>NW_013671155.1:48676-55574 GCF_000517525.1 Limulus polyphemus
ACATGGTTTATGAAACTACTATATATATATATATAAAAACTATATTGACATAGTGGAATGAAAGAAACATGGTTTATGAAACTACTATATATGTATATATATAAACTGTATTGACATAGTGGAATGAAAGAAACATGGTTTATGAAACTACTATATATGTATATATATATAAACTGTATTGACATAGTGGAATGAAAGAAACATGGTTTATGAAACTACTATATATGTATATATATATAAACTGTATTGACATAGTGGAATGAAAGAAACTTGGTGGTATAACTGCTCTAATTTTTTATTTTTCATCGTTGATTAAATCTGCTGTACCTTTGAGCTTTATTACTTAGTCTGTAGCTAAAATTAAAAATATTCTTGAACTTATATTTTCTTCTTTAAAAAATCAGAGTAACAGTTAATGTGTTAAGTTTCTACAAGTTAATCAAAGCTAAACAAAAAAGAGGAATAGTGAAACAAGGAAACTTGGTTGTTTCTTTGTTCATTAGATAAAATTACTTATGAGAGTCCAAAAAGCCAACTGGATTTTTCTAAACTGCTTATTTACCAGTACAACCTGCTCGTGGATCCATTGCTTTGTCGACTACAGGATTTCTAAAGTTATACGAGTCACACAAAATACTTAAACCTTAATACTGTTAATATTGCAGTAAGTTAGTTATATGCTGTATTTTATGCAGAAAACAAGTGATTTTACCCAGTATTGTTGGTTGGCTTTGAGTTCTATAACAGGCAAAGTGGAAAGTTACTCAATATGATGTAATATGTAGACCCTGTCGTTAGTAAATGGTACGTAAATAAGTCCATAATTTGAGGGTTGAAGTAATATGTTAATTATTCATAAGGGGTCAGTGTTATAGTATAGAAATCTTTAAGAGGTAGAGAAAGAAGGTTTTGGAATGTGTTAACAACTGACTGACTTTTTGGTTATATTTTAGAATAGTATAGAAATCTTGATAAGAGGTAGAGAAAGAAGGTTCTGGAATGTGTTAACAACTGACTTTTTGGATATATTTTACAATAATACAATAATCTGATAAAAGGTAGAGAAAGAAGGTTCTGGAATGTGTTATCAACTAACTGACTTTTTGGTTACTATAAGGCGAGTGGAGTACTACGATCTAAGTAACAAGCTGAAAGTGTACAGTTCATCCAATGTGCCATCCATCCTTCTGGAGAAATACACCTTGTTGAGATACTTTAGTCAATATATGGAGGAGAATCTAACTGAGGTAAACTGTATTTGTTGTTTGTAACTTCGTTTTATGTCATGTTTTTTTCTTTTTGGTGCTGATGGGGGAGGGGTTACTGATTAGCATTCCCAGAATGTAAATCCAGGGTTTCATGGTTTGTTGATGCAAGGACATGCTGTGTAGCCCAGTGGCTGTGTTATAAGGTCAAATTTAACTGTTTGGTCAGACAGGAGTAGTCAAAGAATTGATGATAACTTCTGTCAACTGTTTGCTTATCCTCTAGTCTGTCAGCTCAAATCTAAGGATGGTTATGCATACATAACCTTTGTGTAGTTTTGCACTAAAAATCTTAAACAAACAAGATGTTTCTTTATTTCAACCTTATGGATTCAATGTAAATGTTTTCAATTGTTTATTGAGCTTTAATAAATGGTATATTGATAATTTCAGACTTAGAATACTTAAGAATTTATAAGGTGTAGTAATGCAATAACAAAATAAAATCTTTGAATGGTGTATGTTAAAGGGTGAGAAATTTATGTTGGACACACTAGTGTAAAGTTATGAAATAACTGGAAATATTTTAAGAACAATCTATTAGATATACTGTATTTCTGTGTGATTTCAAACTCTCAGTAAAGTAACTAATCTTGTTGTTATCTTTTAAATGCTCGCAAATTATGCATGTTGTGATTAGTTTTGGTTTTCGGTCTACATCAAACCTACTTTGTAGCTAGATATAATTAAGCTTACAAACAAGGGTTCATTTAAATCTACCTGTGGTTGCATGAATTAGGCTTTGCTTAAGTGATGTATATAATGCAAGTGTTTAAAGGATAATAAGTTAATATTTATTATTTTTATGGTGATCTTAACTGTCACTCTCAGAAAATCATTATACATACTGGACAACATTTCTGTGTAATTAGAGTTTTTAATGTTTTTTTTTTCTTCAGGGTGGAGATATAAAGCAGCTTGAGGTAACTAAAAAGAAGAAAACCATTCCTTATATGAAACGCTGGGTAAGGACTTCCAGGGCCATTGTAATGCAGTTGAACTGTGGCACTCTTCAGGTATGACAGTAGCAAGTCATGTTTACTTTACCGTTATTCCTTTAAAACTTGATGTAAAGTCATTGCTCAGGCACAGAGTTTACTTTTAATTATTTTAACACTTTTTATTAAGAATCTGATCTTCTACAAGAGTGACTGCTGACTTGTTAATGTTCTGATCTTGTACAAGAGAGTGACTGCTGACTTGTTAATGTTCTGATCTTCTACAAGAGAGTGACTGCTGATTTGTTAATGTTCTGATCTTCTACAAGAGAGTGACTGCTGATTTGTTAATGTTCTGATCTTCTACAAGAGAGTGACTGCTGATTTGTTAATGTTCTGATCTTCTACAAGAGAGTGACTGCTGATTTCTTAAAGTGTTGAAACTCTACCAGACATTGACTGCAAAACATTAACTACTGAATTGCAATTAATCTTTGAATCCTTTTTAGAATGGTTAGCTTATTTTTGTAGGCTACATAATTTTATCTTAGTTTTTTCAGATTTCATTTTTTGTTGTAAATTATCTTATGTAAGCTGTGTTCATGATAGATTATATCATGAATTAGATTTCATAAACAATATTGTCAGAAAAAAGGTATATATTTCTAAGATTTGGTTGTATCTGTGTTAACAGATGAATTTTTTTATGGATCACACTAAACTTATCGTTAGTGGAGGTAAACACCACGGCAAGCTGACGTACATCAACGAGTTTCGTCACACTTCAACATTTTCCATTGCCGACATTTCTCAATACGGGTGCAAGTCGGATATTGTCTGCCGTATTCAGTATGCTCTGTCAGTTCTTCGAGAGTTTGCTGAACTGGAACAGGATGATCTTTAACCCTAGCACACTGTGATGTTTAACTGTGATTAGTCTCAACCATGTGATTGATAACCTACAAATCATTTTTGTTGATAATTAAGCTTGACAGAAATAATATTTTTTATTTACTTTTCCCTTATAGTGAGTGTTGTGATAAAAGCAAAAAGTCTTTTTCAATAGAGAAAGTGGCTTAACCAAAACTAGTTTAGTAATTAGATATAAAAAAATTACATTTTCTGTTTCAGGTTTTTTAGTCTCCTTACAGTTAACTTAAGTTGTTACAGATGTTATGGTATTATTTAATCAAAATATTTTGTCATTTTTAAGATTCAGTGTCTTCCTTGTTGCTCAAGATGTATGAAATAGAAAACTGTATAAAAGTTTCAATGTGTCCATGACTATGCAGCAAGATAGAAAATTCATCCACTATTTTTTTAGAGCAAATTTGAACTGTTAATGATCTCTAGATTTTGTAAAGACAACATGTTATTGAAATCTTATAGATTACTTATAATTATGAAAAATTTTTTTTTCTAAACATTTGCTTGTAAACGTGACAGACATACAATTGCATATTTATACGCATGCGCGCGCGCACACACACACACATGTATTGATATCTATCTTAATACTTTGTTGCAACAAATCCACAAAAAAGTAGTTTGAAATATAAAAATGTGTAACTTATGAACTAGTTAATATGTATGTATGTGTTTTTATACATTAAGAAGTTATTTTTTGTTTGTAGTAGGCCTACAGAACATTTAAACTAATCTATTGTTTTTTCCCCCTGGTTTCAGTAGCCTAATAACTTGCACATAAATGGGTGGCTGGATTAATTTATTTGACATTGTGTAACTTGATAATTAGTATAAGGTTATGCCAACAGTTATGAGTCTAATACATAGTAATAACAACTTAGTAGCCATAATAAATCTTGGAGCTTTTTGAAATTTCCAACACTGTCTTTATGATGTTTCACTTTTGTGGTTATAAATTTCAATGCTCCCTTCAAGTTTCCAACACTGTTTTTATAAGGTTTCACTGTTGTGTTTATAAATCTTGGTGCTTCCTTCAAGTTTCCAACACTGTCTTTACAAGGTTTCACTTTTGTGGCTACATATCTTGGTGCTTCCTTTAAATTTCCAACATTGTCTACAAGGTTTCACTGTTGTGTTTATAAATCTTGGTTCTTCCTTCAAGTTTCCAACACTGTCTTTACAAGGTTTCACTTTTGTGGCTACATATCTTGGTGCTTCCTTCAAAGTTCCAACACTGTCTTTACAAGGTTACACTTTTGTGGCTACACATCTTGGTGCTTCCTTTAAATTTCCAACATTGTCTACAAGGTTTCACTTTTGTGCTTATAAATCTTGGTGTTTCCTTCAAGTTTCTAACACTGTCTTTACAAAGTTTCACTTTTATGGTTACAAATCTCGATGCTTTCTTCAAATTCCCAACACTGTCTTTACAAGGTTTCACTTTTAGGGTTACAAATCGTGGTGCTTCCTTCAAATTTCCAATGCTGTCTTTACGAGGTTTCACTTTTGTGGTTTTAAATCTCAATGATTCCTTCATGTTTCCAATACTTAATTTTGGTGTTAGAATTTTGTTTAGATTTGATTTGATTTGATTTAACAATAATGTGTGAAAAACTGCCTCTGAACCTCTATTCATTATGTGTACTGTGTGGGGATTCTTAGCATTAGTACCAAAAATTTGCACCAAATATGTAAATATGAATATTTCATTTGCTTATATAACTTTCTCGTTCATGTTTTAAATGGTTTCACCATACACTAGCATTATTCTAGTAAGATGATCAGTGATAACATTCCATTAAGAAAAGCTACCCACACAAATATTTGTTGTTTCACCTGCTGTACTTCGATGTTAGTGTCTAATGCACTGTTATTGTTAAACAATGAACAACAATGTGTGTATATCACAAGCTTCACAGACATTTTCTTTACCTTCACATCAGTTTCAAATCCTTAGTCTGAACAATGCTGCAGCACACACTGAAAAGTGCATAAATATTAAATGTGATTTGCCATCTTGTAAACTTTTTTTTCTTTCTGGAGACACATTAAAATACTTGCTAATTATCAACAAGGAAGGTTTTATTGATTGCTGGCATTCCATGTTTTGTTAATTTAAGCGACTTATGTAATTACTACAATTGTTAATATCTCCACCCATTTTTCATTGTTTTGATTGTGTAGTGTATGATGTACCTTATAATGGGTTGAAAAACAGGATAAATTATACAAATATAATTTGGGATTTAAATTAAACACATGGAAAATTGCATGTGTAAAATATGGTGAGGTAAAAAAACATTTTCTGAAACACTTTTTTTTTAGGCTACAGTTACCCCTGGCACTGGTTATTTTACAACAGTTTTAGTACACAAATTGAAGTATTCACTCGGTAATTAATAGCATTTAACACACTGTAATACAAAGTATTATGACTTTTTGGTATAATTATTGTTGAATAGATTAATATTACAGGGATTGAGTTACATAAAGTTTTTTTTTTTTTGCCAGAAAAAAATGCTTATCAAAATAAAATGCAGCTAAAGTTGGTGAAAAAATTAGTTAGAAACTAAATCCTGCTGTACGTACATTGTAAATAATTTATTTCATTGGTAATTCTTGCATTATTGGTATAAACAACTATTTTGATTATGTGTTCATAGACAGGAACAAATGTCTAACTATACATCATTTGTACCACTTGGCATTAGCGTGAAGATAAAAAAAACATTCTCTTAACAGCTGTTACATCTGTATGATATGTTTTGAGATATTTGTATATTATGTAGTTTTCTTTCGTTATCACATGAACAGATCTGTTCAATTTCTTTCTTATGGTATAGTCTACTCTAAACTATGGTAGTTTACTCATCCTTCTGATCTGAGAAAAGTCAGTGACCATAAGTTACTCTTATTGCTCTGAAAACATAATTGTTACATTCTCTCTTGTTTTTGCTAGATTTTAACCAAGTAATAAATTATTTCAGAAGATATTCTAAAATAAGTGCTTGCTAAGAAATGGAAAGTACTGTTCTACCATTTATAAATGTTCCTGTTAGAAAAAAAGAATTATGGATTGACTTAGAATGTCTTGAAAAATTAAAACATAGTAAAACCTTGGACAGGTCAGTTTATTTTCTGACTAACATATATTTATTAAATTTGTGTTCTTGAACTACATCAAAGTTCCATTAAACACAGCATTAAGTTATGTATAAGCAGTGTGCTTATGAATTGGAAATCAGGAGAGGAATGAAATGTAATATTTCATAATGATGATGATTATTAACCTAGATAAATGTTTTATTTAGGTATTGTAAGTGGTTATTACTAAAGGTAATTTTTGTAAGTAATCTCATTGGTTTTCAGTCCTTTATGTTAGTTATTTTGTAACTTTTGATTTCGAGCTTATTTTACATCATTAAATGTTTTTTGTGTATGTGTGTTTATTTTTGTGATGACCAGTAGAAGTTTTCTATGGTGTGTAGATCACGTGACAGTTGTCTGTAGCAGATAATGATCTTTCACAGAAGTTTTGGTATAAATACAGGAATTTCTCTGACATTCACTTCTTAATTCTGTATATTGCTGTTTAGCCATAAAAGATGATCAACTGTGTTTTTACTGCAAGTGAAGTTTCTCTTCCTATCATTCCAAAGCAGTGAATGTTGGAGAATTCCCAAGATTTACCCCAAATACATTATGACTACTAAATGCCTGTAAAATGAATATTGTATCAATACTTCTTTCACCACATCCTTATAGTTT